>NC_069780.1:58572424-58875454 GCF_027406575.1 Nycticebus coucang | reverse complement strand
GAATCACCTTAAGCCCAACAATTTGAGATTGCTGTGAGCTGTGATGCCATAGCACTCTGCCAAAGGTGACAAAATGAGATTCTGTCTTAAAAATAAATAAATAAAATAAATAAACAAGACAAAAATTAACAACTTACTTCTAATCACTTTCAAATATATGACCAGCACTGTATTAAATTTGTGAATTTGTTTATTCTCTGACTTACTGTCATAATCATATCATTCCTATATTTTTCACTTAGATTTATATTTATCAATTCAAGCCCAAAGACAAACACGTGCTTCACTCTTGAGTAATTCTTGAGACAAGATGGTTGACTGAAGCCAGCTTTCCACAGAGGCTCCCATCCAGGGTTAAAGACAGAAATTTAGCAAGTAACTTGGTGGATTAGAGCTGCACCAAGAAAGAAGGTTGAAGAATGCACATCAACCCCTCTGAGGCAAGCGGCAACCCCAAGGATACAAACAAAAGGTACAAAATCCATCACCAAGCAGACAGGAGTCCCCTCCCCCATGAGAATGGCTCGGAGTGCCCCACAGACAAATGAGCAGAGTTCAGGGGTCCTCCCACTATACTCCATGGGAGAGACCCTCTAAAAACTGGATCTACCTCCCCTATTAGGGTACCATGGCATTCTCCTGTCAGGCGTAAAACTGTATAAAACTGTATATATTCTCTACCTGCAATTCTGAGCTCCCAGCACTCCCCTCCATTCTCACTCTTAGGTCTAGAGGCCTGTCCCTCAGGAGTCCAGATTGTTGCGTGATTTCTCAAGGAGTGTGGACAGGGCCTTGAACTGCAGCTGGTCAGTGATGATTCTGTGGCACGGGAGTGAGGAGAGGACGATCGGCAGAAAGGGAATCATGCCGGAGAGGCAGTGCCCTGAGGCACAGAACAACAGCCATTATGGGCAAAAATAGGGCTCACTCCTGGATATTCTGAAGTCACACCCCCTGTCTCTATGGTTAACCAGAGGAGGCCGGGCATCTTCTCAGGTGGCAACCGCCGTGGAAAAGATCTGGGATTGAAACACAGGCCCCATGAGTAAACGGTTTGCCTGAAGCGGTACCAGTCTGTGTGGAGCACAGGGACTAGAAAACACAAGTGCAGAGCTGGGAGATTCCCAGGGCAGGGCTGACCCAGAAGACCACTTTACTGAGCCTAGGACACACCCGGCCCCCAGGGAACCATCAGCTTAAACAAAGGAGGGCAGGCAGAGGCTGGATATGTCAGGTAACAGTGCTGCGAATACAAACAGCTGAGACCATACAACAGCACAGACAGGGCCTGAGGCACAGGATCTGGGAACTCAAAACAGCTTCTCTTCTGCAGGGGAATTTAGCAGGGACAGAAAAAAATTCCTGCAAAGTTGTTCTGTTCTGTTAGTAACATCAATCAGGGGCGGGGCTGGAACTGAGGGAACACCTCCCAGCCTCCATCAAGCACCCGAGGTTGTCAGGCCTCGCCCTGCTGGATAAAGGCAGAGAGCAGCGGCCTGGCTGAGTAGACATAGATTACCTTGTGGTTCAGGCAAGAGCAACCCCCTGGAGTATCTGCTCAATAGAGACAATTGGGTCACACCCCTGAGGGGTTATCAGTGACTGGGTGTGACAGAGGTGCAAGGTGGGGAAGGAGGCATCAACATTCCCAGATGAATCTATTTGCTGGGTGGGTCATCCTGACTTCACGGAGCACTGGAGCATATTTGAGTTGTCAGCAGACCCCTGTGAACTAGTTGCCAGAGAACTTTTAAAATCTCCCACCTGAGACAGGTGCTGACTGAGACAATTGATTTGGACACTTTGAACTGAGCCAATTGCCTGAGGACTATCCAATTGGTGCCCTGGGTGTGTGGTTGTAGAAAAGTTTGATTTTCATTTTCCAATTGATACCTGTGGGAGTCAGGGTGACTTAATTGCTGGTATTTCTCCAACTGAGACTTCAACCCTGAGTAACTGTTTCACTAGGGTCAGACAGAGACCAGCTGAAAACAAGACATAACCACTTAGCCCAACCCACCAAACAGGTCCCCAATTTCTCAGGTTGTAGCACTGTATAGGTCCTCGCAAAGCTCCAGGGAAAAAGTCAAACGGTGTAAAATAATCATGGGGTGGAATCAGTAGAAAAACTGTGCTAACATGAATAACCAGAATAAATGAAACCCCATCCCCCCAAGGAAAGATATGGAAGATGTAACTGAAGATCCCATCCATAAACACCTGGCCAAGATGTCAGAAATCGAATTCGGAATTTGGATTGCAAATAAGATTAATAGAATGGATGAAAATTTGGAATTAGAAATTCAAGGAGCAATTCAAAAGTTGTCTCAGGAATTTAAAGACAAAACCACCAAAGATTTTGACACACTGAAGCAACAATTTGCAGCCTCAAAGATCTGAAAAATACAGAAGACGCCCTCAGTAACAGAATGGAGTAAGCAGAAGAAAGGATTTCTGACATTGAAGACAAAGCTTTTGAACGTTCCCAAACTCTCAAAGAGGAAGAGAGATGGAGAGCAAAACTAGAACATTCTCTCAGAGAGCTCTGGGATAATTCGAAGAAGGCTAATATCCACCTCATTGGAATCCCTGAAAGTGATGAAGTGGTTTTGCAAGGCACTGAGGCTCTTTTCCATGAAATTATGAAAGAGAATTTTCCAGACACGCCAAGAGATTCTGAAACTCAGATAGCAGACAGTTTCACAACCCCAGCAAGACTCAACCCGAATAAGACACCCCCCAGGCATATCATAATTAACTTCACTAAAGTAAATATGAAGGAGAAAATTCTGAAAGCAGCCAGACATAAGAAATCCATTACCTACAAAGGGAAGACTACTAGAATGACTGCAGATCTCTCTGCTGAAACTTTTCAAGCCAGAAGAGGGTGGTCATCAACTTTTAATCTCTTAAAAGAAATTTCAACTCCAAATCCTGTATCCAACAAAACTGAGTTTCATTTATGATGGAGAAATTAAATACTTTAATGGCATTCTTATGTTGAAGAAATTTGCCATAACCAAAGCAGCTCTTCATGATATTCTCAGACCTCTCCTCCGTAATAACCAGCTCAATCCTCTACCACAAAAGTAAACTCACTCAGAAACTTTCAATCAAACTCCAACTTCCACAGTGGTGAAAGGATTAAAAATGTCCACTGGACTTTCGAAAAACTCGATACCCAAAGTTTTACCAGACTTATCAAAATTCTCCATTAATGTGAACAGCTTAAACTATCCTCTAAAGAGGCATGGGTTGGCTGACTGGATACAAAAACTCAGGCCAGATATTTGCTGCATACAAGAATCACATTTTACCTTAAAAGATAAATATAGACTCAGGGTGAAAGGGTGGTCGTCCATATCTTTTAAGGCAAATGTTAATCAGAAAAAATGCAGGTGTGATTCTATTTGCAGACACAATAGGCTTTAAACCAACAGAAGTAAGGAAGGATAAGAATGGTCACTTCATGTTTATCAAGTGTAATACTCAATAAGATGAGATTTCAATTATTAATATTATCCACCCAACCAGAATGTGCCTTAATTTATAAGAGAAACTCTAACAGACATGAGCAACTTTATTTCCTCCAGCTCCATAATAGTTGGAGATTTCAACACTCCTTTGGCAATGTTGAATAGATCTTCAATGAAGAAGCTGAGCAAAGAAATTTTAGATTTAAACCTAACCATCCAACATTTGGATTTAGCAGACATCTACAGAACATTTCATCCCAACAAAACTGAATACACATGCTTCTCATCACCTCATGAAACATACTCCAAAATTGATCACATCTTAGGTCACAAGTCTAACCTCAGTAAATTTAAAGGAATAAAAATTATTCCTTGCATCTTCTCGGACCACCATGGAATAAAAGTTGAGATCAGTAACAACAGGAATCTACATACTCATAGAAAAACATGGAAGTTAAGGAAACTTATGTTGCAAGATAGCTGGGTCAGAGATGAGATTAAGGAGGAAATTGCCAATTTTTGGAACAAAATGACAATGAAGACATGAATTATCAGAACCTCTGGGATACCACAAAGGCAGTCCTAAGAGGGAAATTTATAGCACTGCAAGTCTTCCTCAAGAGAATGGAAAGAGAGGAAGTTAACAACTTAATGGGACATCTCAAGCAACTGGAAAAGGAAGAACATTCCAACCCCAAACCCAGTAGAAGAAAAGAAATAACCAATTTAGAACAGAATTAAATGAAATTGAAAACAAAAGAAATATACAATAGATCAATAAATCAAAATGTTGGTTTTTTGAAAAGGTCAATAAAATAGATAAACCAGAAAAAAGAGTAAAATCTCTAATTTCATCAATCAGAAATGACAAAGACGAAATAACAACAGACTCCTCAGAAATTCAAAAAATCCTTAATGAATATTACAATTTATTCTTAGAAATATGAAAAACTGAAGGAAATTGACCAATACTTGGAAGCACGTCACCTTCCAAGACTTAGCCAGAATCAAGAAGAAATGTTGAACAGGCCCATTTCAAGTTCTGAAATAGCATCAACCATACAGAATCTCCCTAAAAAGAAAAGCCCGGGACCAGATGGCTTCACGTCAGAATTCTACCAAACCTTTAAAGCAGAACTAGTACCTATATTACTCAACCTGTTCCAAAATACAGAAAAAGAAGGAAGACTACCCAACACCTTCTATGAAGCAAACATCACCCTGATCCCCCAAACAGAAAAAGACCCAACAAGAAAAGAAAATTATACACCAACATCACTAATGAATATAGATGCAAAAATATTTAACAAGATCCTAACAAACAGAATCCAGCAACACATCAAACAAATTATACATCACAACCAAGTCGATTTTATCCCAGGTTCTCAAGTCTGGTTCAATATACGTAAATCTATAAGTATAATTCAGGACATGAACAAATTAAAAACCAAAGACCATATGCTTCTGTCAATTGATGCAGAAAAAGCTTTTGATAATATTCAGCATCCTTCATGATCAGAACACTTAAGAAAATTGGTATAGAAGGGACATTTCTTAAACTGATAGAGGCCATCTACAGCAAACCCACAGCCAATATCATATTGAGTAGAGTTAAATTGAAATCATTTCCACTCAGATCAGGAACCAGACAAGGCTGCCCATTGTCTCCACTGCTCTTCAACATTGTAATGGAAGTTTTAGCCACCGCAATTAGGGAAGAAAAGGCGATCAAGGGTATCCATAAAGGGTCAGAAGAGATCAAACTTTCACTCTTCGCAGACAATATGATTTCATATCTGGAAAACACCAGGGATTCTACTAGAAAACTCTTAGAAGTGATCAAGGAATACAGCAGCGTCTCAGGTTATAAAATCAACGGTAGCCTTTATATATACCAACAATAGTCAAGCTAAAAAAAACAGTTAAGGACTCTATTCCATTCACGGTAGTGCCAAAGTAGATGGAATACTTGGTAGTTTATCTAACAAAGGATGTGAAAGATCTCTATAAAGAAAACTATGAAACTCAAGAAAAGAAATAGCTCAAAATGTTACCAAATGGAAAAACATACCATGCTCATGGCTGGGAAGAATGAACATTGTTAAAATATCCATACTACCCAAAGCAATATACAATTTTTCTTTTCTTTGTAGAGACAGAGTCTCACTTTACCACCCTCGGTTGAGTGCCATGATGTCATAGGACTCACAGCAACCTCCAGCTCTTGGGCTTCCGTGATTCTCCTGCCTCAGCCCCCTGAGCAGCTGGGACTAAAATTTTAATGCAATCCCTATTAAAGCTCCACTGTCATACTTTAAAGATCTTGAAAAAATAATACTTCATTTTATATGGAATCAGAAAAAAACTCAAAAAGCCAAGACATTACTCAGAAATAAAAAAAAAAAAGCAGGAAGAATCACACTACCAGACATCAGACTATACTTTAAATTGATAGTGATCAAAACAGCATGGTACTGGCACAAAAACAGAGAGGTAGATGTCTGGAACAGAATAGAGAACCAAGAGATGAACCCAGCTACTTACCATTATTTGATCTTTGACAAGTCAAGTACAAACATTCAGTGGGGAAAAGATTCCCTATTTACAAATGGTGTTTGGTCAACTGGCTGGCAAACTGTAGAAGACTGAAACTGGACCCACCCCTTTCACCATTAACTAAGATAGACTCTCATTGGATTAAAGATTTAAACTTAAGACATGAAACTATAAAAATACTAGAAGAGAGTGCACGGAAAACCCTTGAAGAAAACGGTCTGGGCGAGTATTTTACGAGGAGGACCCTCTGGGCAATTGAAGCAGCTTCAAAAATACACTACTGGGAACTGATCAAACTAAAAAGCTTCTGCACAACCAAGAACACAGTAAGTAAAGCAAGCAAACAGCCATCAGAATGGGAGAAGATATTTGCAGGTTATGTCTCCAACAAAGGTTTAATAACCAGAATCCACAGAGAACTCAAACGTATAAGCAGGAAAAGAACAAGTGATTCCATCTCATGCTGGGCAAGGGACTTGAAGAGAAACTTCTCCGAAGAAGACAGGTGCACGGCCTACAGACATATGAGGATATGCTCATCATCCTTAATCATCAGAGAAATGCAAATCAAAACTACTTTGAGATATCATCTAACTTCAGTAAGATTAGCCTTTATCACAAAATCCCAAGACCAGAGATGTTGGCGTGGATGTGGAGAAAAGGGAACACTTCTATACTGCTGGTGGGAATCTAATTAATACACTCCTTTTGGAAAGATGTTTGGAGAACACTTAGGGATCAAAAACAGACCTGCCATTCAATCCTATAATTCCTCTACTATGTGTATATCTAGAAGACCCAAAATCACATTATAACAAAGATATTAGTACCAGAATGTTTACTGCAGCCCAATTCATAATTGCTAAGTCATGGAAAAAGCCCATGTGCCCATTGATCCATGAATGGATTAATAAATTATGGTATATGTACACCACGGAATATTATGCACCCTTAAGGAAAGATGGAAACTTTACCTCTTTCATGTTTACATGGATGGAGCTGGAACATATTCTTCTTGGTAAAGTATCTCAAGAATGGAAGCAAAAGTATCCAATGTACTCAGCCCTACTATGAGACTAATTTTTAACTGTAATATGAAAGGTATAAGCCAGTTATAACCTAAAAATATGGGGAATGGGGAGAGGGAGGGAAGGGAGGGGGAGGATGGGCAGAGGGACTGTGATCGGTGGGATTACACCTGTGGTATATCTTACAATGGTACATGTGAAACTTAGTAAATGTAGAATATAAATGTCTTAACACAATAACTAAGAAAATGCCACGAAGGTTATGTTAACCAGTGTGATGAAAATGTGTCAAACGGTCTATAAATCCAGTGTATGGTGCCCCATGATTGCATTACTGTACACAGCTATGATTCAATAAAAAAAAAAAAGAGTAATTCTTAATCACTGCATTGTCTCTGATTTTGTAGACTTTATATACTGACTTGTTAGAAGGGTCATTTTCCCCATAAGATCCTTTGTAAATATTCAACAAATGATGTAAGTGATTTTTTTCCTTAAACTATATTGTTAATTTGAGTGTATCTTTGATCTCCAGAAGAACCTGATTTTATTTCAGGCATATATAGAGATCTTATATGATTGCCTGATAAGGGGAAGCGTACCAATAAATCTCTAGAAGTATTCTGCTAATTTGTAACTTTACAGGAATTTTTCTCTTTTGACAATAGGCCATGCTTCATTGTGATTTTGATCAGATTAATCATAAGTTGTATTATGAGGATGTCAACTTATCAACTGATTAAAGAGCTAAGTATGACAATTTCCTTTTATAAATGTGGTGCAGAAAATCATTCGTTAAAAACACGAATGAGAAATGAGAAGTGCTCCCTTCCACTATTTTTGCTCACTTATTTAGAGTATATAAATTCCTTTCATTCTTCATATTGTGTGCTAAATTCCAACGTTCGCAACTTGGGAAAGCAGTAAGTAATTAGATTTTCATGTAAGAGCAAACTATTTTTTCAGCATGAAGGAACTTTGAGTCTTTTATTAAATTACTATTTTATATATTTAATTTTAAATAACCTAAAAAATTAAAATTAATAGCATTCATTTAGACATTTAAAAAATTCATTTTGATATTGTGTTACCTGTTATTTGAGTTTTAGGATGACTTATATTGTGGATTTTATATTTTAACTTTAATTTTAATTTACTTCCCCATACTATGTCTCAGCTGTGTATTTTTTTCCTTTATTTTTCCTTTAGTAACCTGAATCAACTCTACTCTCATTCAAGATTTGTGTTAAGATATTGCCGTTAACTTTAGATATTTAGAATATTATCAAAAATGCTTTTTGAAATAGAAACAACATTGTCATTTTGTTAAAAGACTGCAACTTGATTCTGAAACATTTCTTATTTCATTTTTAAGATTTTTTATTTGGGAGAGATGAATGCTCTTCTTTTAACTATAAAATTATAGTTTTTCTCAGCTAGGAATTACAACCTTGACTGTTGGGTGTGTATTTAGGTTGGCAGGTCCCTATATTAGTTAAACAGCATACATCGCAATACAATTAGGAGGTTAAAATATCTTCACTTGGAGAGGATTTTTTTTAGAGCTGTACGCACAGGCATTTCTCTGCTGGGAAAATGGGACTGAAGACCCCCTTCTAAGGCAAGGAAAGCACCCCCAGAAAAAGAGGAAAACGAACCTGAGTGAGTCAGAGCAAAGAAAAGTCAGCTAGTTTAGGTTTAAGCTAGCCATTGCTAGGAAGCTTCTTGCCTTTTTTGAAATTCTAGCCTGTTGTGGATATAGCTTACAAACACCCCGCTGGGTCTGTGAGCACTCTGAGGAGAATAATAGTTATTGAAGAGGTTATGAGAAGTCCTAGAAAAAGATACATTTTCTAGGGCATTTCCTACCCATTAAACTGGTAAAGCAGATACCCATTTTGGAGATTTGTATTTGCCTAAGGAAGAGGCCAAGGGAGTAGCTTGAGCTCTGACATATGGGCAAAAACAGTTCATATCCCTTATAGCAGAGGAAAATCCTCTGTGGTGGTGATGGGAGGAAAATGCCTCCCTCCTACTGATTCCTCAGAGGAGATTAACCCTGATGGAGTTTTACTCCCCAGAGAATTAGTGGAGCTTAACACCTCCCTAGAAATCTGTGTGTGTGACCTCAAGCAGGAGGCTCTCCCAATGTAAGCCCAAGACAGGCAATGGACTGACTCACACTTTTAATTCTACTCTGTCTCTTGTCTTTCTTTATGGTCGCTTCTAACTCTGTTTCTTCAATCACTGCCAGGTTCCACAGGTCTCAGTGGGTGCTGCTCTTGGGGCGGGACCCCAATATTTCTCAATTATGACCATGTTAGTTTTGCTAAAAATTAAAATGTATTCCTTGTGTTCTCATAAATTGAGTTGCTAAAAATGTTTAGTTAGTCCTTTTTGGCAAGTCAAATACGTTCTGAGCAAAATAAAAAGTTGCTCCTGTTCTGTACCTATTCTAAATTATGAGAGTTGTTTGATATGTTGTTTCAAAGATGAGAAGCAAATTAAAATTATTGTTCTGTGTAAACAAAATATGTAGGATGAACTATGAAATAAAATAAAACTTCAACTAACTGGCACAAAAAAAGAAGCTAGAAGTATAAACATAAGTATATGTGTACCATATGCAAGAATATATATATTTATTATAAAATATATATAACATATAAAGATTATATATAATCTTTTAACATTTATATATATAAAGTTAAAGATTTAAGTTTTTAAGTTTATATATAACGTTAAAAATTATTTTTATTCAAAAAATCTATAGTAGTTAACATTTTTGGAGAAGACTTAGCTAACAAAGTCTAAAAATTTATTAGAGTGGAAGAAGCTTCACTTTCAGCAATTTACATTATTTAAAGTGTGTTTCTTTAATTAAAAAAATACTTGCTAATGGAAAGGAAATAACCTTTGTTGAACATTTATGCTAGGTTTTAATCCTCAGAGCAACCCTATATATTATAAAATCCTCAAGCTAAGATTAAATCTGGATTTGACTACCGCAATAGCCTCAAGCTTACTTTAGTGTGCTAGCTTTCTACAAAGTACTGTTCCAGCAGCCTATATAAAAATCCCCTGGGAATTTATGTTAGAATCTATATTCCTCAACTTTACCATAGCTATCTGAAGCACAATCTCTGATTATGGGACAAGTTTTAATAATACACATAGATTAACTCCATATACACAAATTTTTTTTTTTTTTTTTTTTTTTATTGTTGGGGATTCATTGAGGGTACAATAAGCCAGTTACACTGATTACAATTGTTAGGTAAAGTCCCTCTTGCAATCATGTCTTGCCCCCATAAAGTGTGACACACACTAAGGCCCCCACCCCCCTCCCTCCATCCCTCTTTCTGCTTCCCCCCCATGACCTTAATTGTCATTAATTGTCCTCATATCAAGATTGAGTACATAGGATTCATGCTTCTCCATTCTTGTGATGCTTTACTAAGAATAATGTCTTCCACTTCCATCCAGGTTAATACGAAGGATGTAAAGTCTCCATTTTTTTTAATGGCTGAATAGTATTCCATGGTATACATATACCACAGCTTGTTAATCCATTCCTGGGTTGGTGGGCATTTAGGCTGTTTCCACATTTTGGCGATTGTAAACTGAGCTGCAATAAACAGTCTAGTACAAGTGACCTTATGATAAAAGGATTTCTTTCCTTCTGGGTAGATGCCCAGTAATGGGATTGCAGGATCGAATGGGAGGTCTAGGTTGAGTGCTTTGAGGTTTCTCCATACTTCCTTCCAGAAAGGTTGTACTAGTTTGCAGTCCCACCAGCAATGTAAAAGTGTTCCCTTCTCTCCACATCCACGCCAGCATCTGCAGTTTTGAGATTTTGTGATATGGGCCATTCTCACTGGGGTTAGATGATATCTCAGGGATGTTTTGATTTGCATTTCTCTAATATATAGAGATGATGAACATTTTTCCATGTGTTTGTTAGCCATTCGTCTGTCGTCTTTAGAGAAAGTTCTATTCATGTCTCTTGCCCATTGATATAAGGGATTGTTGGCTTTTTTCATGTGGATTAATTTGAGTTCTCTATAGATCCTGGTTATCAAGCTTTTGTCTGATTGAAAATATGAAAATATCCTTTCCCATTGTGTGGGTTGTCTCTTTGCTTTGGTTATTGTCTCCTTAGCTGTACAGAAGCTTTTCAGTTTAATGAAGTCCCATTTGTTTATTTTTGTTGTTGTTGCAATTGCCATGGCAGTCCTCTTCATGAAGTCTTCCCCCAGGCCAATATCTTCCAAAACACTGGAAGATATGCTTTCTTTGAGGATTTTTATTGTTTCATGCCTTAAATTTAAGTCCTTTATCCATCTTGAATCAATTTTTGTGAGTGGGGAAAGGTGTGGGTCCAGTTTCAGTCTTTACATGTAGACATCCAGTTCTCCCAACACCATTTATTGATTAGGGAGTTTTTCCCCCAAGGTAAGTTCTTGTTTGGTTTATCGAAGATTAGGTGGTTGTAAGATGTTAGTTTCATTTCTTGGTGTTCAATTTGATTCCAAGTGTCTATGTCTCTGTTTTTGTGCCAGTACCATGCTGTCTTGACCACTATGGCTTTGTAGTACAGACTAAAATCTGGTATGCTGATGCCCCCAGCTTTAATTTTGTTACTAAGAACTGCCTTAGCTATACGGGTTTTTTTCTGGTTCCATACAAAACGCAGAACCATTTTTTCCAAATATTGAAAGTACGATGTAGGTACTTTGATAGGAATGGCATTGAATAGGTAGATTGCTTTTGGAAGTATAGACATTTTAACAATGTTGATTTTTCCCATCCATGAGCATGGTATGTTCTTCCATTTGTTAATATCCTCTGCTATTTCCTTTCTGAGGATTTCATAGTTTTCTTTATAGAGGTCCTTCACCTCCTTCGTTAGGTATATTCCTAGGTATTTCATTTTCTTTGAAACTATGGTGAAGGGAGTTGTGTCCTTAATTAGCTTCTTATCTTGACTGTTATTGGTGTACACAAAGGCTACTGACTTGTGGACATTGATTTTATATCCTGAAACATTACTGTATTTTTTGATGACTTCTAGGAGTCTTGTGGTTGAGTCTTTGGGGTTCTCTAAGTATAAGATCATATCGTCAGCAAAGAGGGAGAGTTTGACCTCCTCTGCTCCCATTTGGATTCCCTTTATTTCCTTGTCTTGCCTAATTGTATTGGCTAGAACTTCCAGCACTATGTTGAATAGTAAAGGTGACAGAGGACAACCTTGTCTGGTTCCAGTTCTAAGAGGAAAAGCTTTCAGTTTTACTCCATTCAGTAAAATATTGGCTGTGGGTTTGTCATAGATAGCTTCAATCAGTTTTAGAAATGTGCCACCTATGCCTATACTCTTCAGTGTTCTAATTAGAAAAGGATGCTGGATTTTATCAAATGCTTTTTCTGCATCTTTTGAGAGGATCATGTGATCTTTATTTTTGCCTCTGTTAATATGGTGGATAACGTTTATGGACTTGCGTATGTTAAACCAGCCTTGCATCCCTGGGATGAAGCCTACTTGATCATGATGAATGACTTTTTTGATGATAAGCTGTAATCTATTGGTTAGGATTTTGTTGAGAATTTTTCCATCTATATTCATGAGTGAGATTGGTCTGAAATTCTCCTTTTTGTTTGGGTCTTTTCCTGGTTTTGGTATCAGGGTGATGTTTGCTTCATAGAATGTGTTGGGGAAGATTCCTTCTTCCTCAATTTTTTGGAATAATTTCTGCAGTACAGGAATAAGCTCTTCCTTGAAGGTTTGATAGAATTCTGGAATGAAGCCATCTGGACCAGGGCATTTTTTAGTTGGAAGCTTTTTTATTGTTTCTTTGATCTCAGTGCTTGAAATTGATCTGTTCAGGAGGTCTATTTCTTCCTGGCTAAGTCTAGGGAGAGGGTGTGATTCCAAATATTGATCCATTTCCTTCACATTGTCAAATTTCTGGGCATAGAGTTTCTGGTAGTATTCAGAGATGATCTCTTGTATCTCTGTGGGATCAGTTGTTATTTCCCCTTTATCATTTGTGATTGAGGTTACTAGAGATTTTACTTTTCTATTTCTAGTAAGTCTGGCCAATGGTTTATCTATTTTATTTATTTTTTCAAAAAACCAACTCCTTGTTTCATTAATTTTCTGAATGATTCTTTTGTTTTCAATTTCATTGATCTCTGATTTGATTTTGGATATTTCTTTTCTTCTACTGAGTTTAGGCTTAGATTGTTCTTCTTTTTCCAATTCCATAAGATCTCTTGTGAGACTGTTGATGTGCTCTCTTTCTGTTTTTCGAATGTAGGCATCTAAAGCGATGAATTTTCCTCTCAAAACTGCTTTTGCAGTATCCCACAGGTTTTGGTAGCTTGTGTCTTCATTGTTGTTATGCTCAAGGAAGTTAATGATTTCCTGTTTTATTTCTTCCTGCACCCATCTGTTATTCAACAGAAGATTGTTTAATTTCCATGCCTTTGGGTGGGGTCGAGCATTTTTGTTAGAGTTGAGTTCCACCTTTAGTGCCTTATGGTCTGAAAAGATACAAGGTAAAATTTCAATTCTTTTGATTCTGTTGATATTTGTTTTGTGTCCCAGGATACGATCAATTTTGGAGAATGTTCCATGGGGTGATGAGAAGAATGTATATTCTTTATCTTTGGGATGGAGTGTTCTATATGCATCTATCAAGCATAGTTGTTCTAGGGTCTCATTTAAATCTCTTATATCTTTGTTTAATTTCTGTTTAGAGGATCTGTCCAACTCTGTAAGAGGTGTGTTAAAGTCCCCTGTTATGATGGTATTATCAGATATCATATTGCTCATACTGAGTAAGGTCTGCTTCAAGAAACTGGGAGCATTTAAATTGGGTGCATAAATATTTAGAATTGAAATGTCTTCTTGTTGTAGTTTTCCCTTGACCAATATAAAGTGACCATCTTTGTCTTTTTTGACTTTAGTTGCTTTAAATCCACATGTATCTGAAAATAAGATTGCAACTCCTCTTTTCTTCTGAATTCCATTTGCCTGAAAAATTGTCTTCCAACCCTTGACTCGGAGCTTTAATTTGTCTTTTGAAGCCAGGTGTGTTTCTTGCAGACAGCAAATGGATGGCTTGTGTTTTTTAATCCAGTCAGCCAATCTATGTCTCTTCAGTGGGGAATTCAAGCCATTAACATTTATGGAGATAATTGATAAGTGTGGTAGTATTCTATTCATCTTATTTGGTGAGAGTCCATTGCTTAGTTTTATCTTTTGCATCAGTGTGGAGGTTAGGCTCTGTCCTTTGATTTCTGAGTTCTTACTTTGCTGCTGATCCATTGTGGTGGTCAGTGTGCAGAACAGGTTGAAGTATTTCCTGTAGAGCTGGTCTTGTTGTGGTGAATTTCCTCAATGTTTGTATATCCATAAATGATTTGATTTCTCCATCAATTTTGAAGCTTAGCTTAGCAGGCTACAGAATTCTGGGCTGAAAATTGTTCTGTTTAAGTAGATTAAAGGTAGATGACCATTGTCTTCTTGCTTGGAAAGTTTCATTAGAAAAGTCTGCGGTCACTCTGATGGATTTGCCCCTGTAGGTCAACTGGCACTTACTCCTGGCAGCTTGCAGAATCTTTTCTTTTGTCTTGACTTTGGACAGGTTCATCACAATGTGTCTTGGAGAAGCTCGGTTAGAGTTGAGGCGACCTGGGGTCCGATAGCCCTCTGAAAGCAGTGTGTCAGAATCTTTGGTGATGTTTGGGAAATTTTCTTTTATAATATTCTCTAGTATGGCTTCCATTCCTCTGGGGCATTCTTCTTCCCCTTCTGGAATTCCTATAACTCATATGTTGGAACGCTTCATAAAGTCCCATAATTCTGACAGTGAACGTTCTGCTTTCTCTCTCTTCTTTTCTGCCTCTTTTACTATCTGAGTTATCTCAAAAACTTTGTCTTCTACCTCTGAAATTCTTTCTTCTGCATGGTCTAACCTGTTGCTGATACTTTCCATTGCATCTTTAAGTTCCCTGATTGACTGTGTCATTTCCTTCAGCTCTGCTATATCTTTTTTATATTCTTCATATCGTTCATCTCTGATTTGATTCTGTTTTTGGATTTCCTTTTGGTTATTTTCCACTTTATTAGCAGTTTCCTTCATTGTTTCCATCATTTCTTTCATTGTTTTCAACATGTGTATTCTAAATTCCCTTTCTGTCATTCCTAACATTTCTGTATAGGTGGAATCCTCTGCAGTAGCTACCTCATGGTCCCTTGGCGGGGTTGTTCTGGACTGGTTCTTCATGTTGCCTGGAGTTTTCTGCTGATTCTTCCTCATGAGTGATTTCTTTTATCTGTTTCCTTGCCCTAATTTTCCTTTCACTTCCTCTTGCTCTTTAAGATCTTATGCCTGTGGAGTAAGGGTTACAGGACCAGAAGGGTGAGAAGATTGAAGAGCAAAAAAGGGATGAAAGAAAGGAGGACCGAGTGATAAGAAAAAAAAAAAAAAAGAAAGATAGAGAAAGGAGAGGGGGTGGGGATAAGGAATATTGACAAAAAGAAGAGAGGCACAGAAAGAGGGAGACAGGGCAATATAGGTGTACAGTAGGGTACTTTGACACAACCTTAAAAAACCCCACCTTCTGGGGGTGCCCCAGTTGGGTGGTTCCCTTGAGGTCAGCAGCTCTTTGCTAACCTGATCAGACACAGTACCCCACCTCCACCAAGTAGAGAGGAAAGACAAAAATGCTATAAATCAAACCAAAACAAGCAAACAGAAAACTTTATGGGGATACAATGGGGTGAAAAACCAAATGATAGCGGTAGAAACACTAGCAAAAATGAAGTTGTAGTTATTGAAAAAGGCAGCAATGGGAAATTATAATTAAACTAGAAAAATTGAGAAAGAAAAAGGGATCTGTATGGAAAAGATTGAAATTAAAAAACAAAAGAACATCAACAACATCAAAATAAACAAACAAACAAAAAAAGAAAAAAATACACAACCAAAAACAAAGCAGTTTGTATATGTTATTGAATATTGTCTGGGCAACACGTGGTCTTATGGGGTATGAGATGTTAGTCACAGTTCTGATACGACTGGAGGCAGCTGATTTCTCAAACCCCAGCAGGTAGACACCCTAAATCTCTCTTCAGCCCACTTAAAAGGCACTTTGAACTTGTAAACTTGCTGAGCAGAAGCTTTCCCAGCTTTCTTGCTGGAATCACTGCTGAAGTGGCTATCCACTTACCCAGGGTGCCAAAACCGGTCTCACTCTGCCCCTGAGGGTTAGGGCTGCAAGGCGGCTCAGACCCCACCCTTAGGCTACTTGGTTGCTGGGTTACCAGCTCCCACCTGTTTCTAGCTCTGCGACCCTGAGGGCGGAGCTTGCCGGGGCAGATCACTGACAATGGATCCGTGTGACCCACCGCCAAACACTATTAGCTCCGTCTGGTTCAGCGGCTCAGACTGTGGCCCTAGACAACGGCCAAAGTTCTCCACACTCCCGCTCAGGCCTTCCCCAAGGCAGTTCAACTCAGTGCCAAGTCCAAGGACATCAAAACAGTTCACAGGTAAGGCCTTTCTGGTTTGCAGTCTCGCTGCTACTGAACTTACAGTTGTGGGCGGGTTTAGACGGATTGAACACACGCGACCACTTGCCGGTTTTCCACTGTTTTAGTCCTCCTCTTGGGGTCCAGAAGTCTCTCGCTGACTCCCTGTAGCCTCATAGGAGTGATGATAGGCAGTTCCCACCAGCCAGAGATGCCTGGAGTCCTATCTCCCCCGACTCACGGTGCCCAGATGCAAGGAAGCTGTTACTCGGCTGCCATCTTGCTCCGCCTCCTGAATCATCTCCCATATACACAAATTTTAAAGGTAATGGCACCATACCATGCTTTTATAATATTACTTCATTTTATGTTCAATAGCTAAGTGTCCTCAACCCTTGACCAGTGCAAAGATCTTTAAAAAATTAAGTCATATGTGAAATCTATTTATAGTTGAGTATCTTGGTCCTGCCAAAATCGATGGAAGAATTGAAAACTGAACAGAGAAATATAGTCTCTCCCTAGAGAAGCTCAGAAGAGTGGAGCATGAATAAAATGTCAGTGTGTCCAAGACAGACCGTTCTAGTGTACTGATACACAAGTTTCTCTTGTCAGGCAACCTGTTCAGTTACTGAAGTAGATTCAGTGAAATCACAAGTTAATGATGATACATAATGGAAAGAAGACATAACATGCACGTGCTACTAGTTCTTCTAGTTACAGAAGTTCATATTTATTAACAATGATCTCCATAAATCTAGCATGACTCTAGCTAAAGTCCAGCACCATAAACATGTTCTAACAGTATGGAGATACCTCAGAAAACTAAAACTAGACCTACCATGTGATCCAGCAATACTACTAGGTATTTATCCATAGGAATAAAGGACATTTTATCAAAAAGACACTTGCACTCAAATATTTATTATAGTACAAGTCCCAATTGCAAACATATGGAATCAGACTAAGCACCCATCAATTTATATGTGGATTAAGAAATTGTGGTGTATTTCTACCATGCAGATATGTACTATTCAGCCATAAGAAGCAATTAAATAATGTCTTTTGCAGCAATTTGGATGGAACTGCAGACCATTAAATGATGTATCTCAGGAACTGAAAAACAAATACCACATGTACTCTGTAATAATTAAGAGCTAATAAATGGGCATGCTTGGGTGCAAAGATTATGTCTTGGAAACAATAAGGAGGGAAAGTGCGAGTGTTGAAAACTTACCTTTCAGGTATAATAAACAGTATATGTGTGATTAGTACACTAAAATCCCCTACTTAAGTTTAATCAAATGTATTTGTATAACAAAAACATTTGTACCTCTTTAATATTTTGAAATTTTAAATGACAATTTTTTTAAATGCTGACATTTAATCATAGCTGTAGATGTTTTATTGGTAAAATAGAATCTAAGAATGAAGAGTATTAATAAATAATATTTTTATTTTGGATTCCATTCTACCACATATAACCTAGATACTGGAGTTTTATAGAAGATGATGTTTAGTTAATGTTAGCAGGTGATAAAGTTTGAATAAGAACCAGTAATGATCTAGGGAACTTTCACTCATACCTGATAATGTTTCATCATGATTTCAAAAACAGTAAGAAGAATTTTTATAGATTATTAATTGAATTGAAAGAAAGCAAGAATAAAAGAAAAGATCCAGTAACTCAAATTTCATTTAATTTCTTTTGAAATAGCTACCTTCTAGTGATAAGAACATACAGAGAATTAAAGCAGAGAAAAGTAGATTGTTAACTGTGTCTTGGAAGGGTATCTCAAAAATAAATTTCTCCCCATCCCCAAAGCCTATTGAAAGTAAACATAAAAAAGAAAAATCCCTCCATCCTAGCCTTCTTTGGGTCTAGTTAGAGTCATATCAATATTTTCTCAGTGATTGGTTTTAGTTATTATGCTTAGACTCTAAAATTTACTTATTTATTTATTTATTTTAGAGACAGAACCTCACTTTTTCACCCTCGGTAGAGTACTATGGCATCACAGCTCACAGCAACCTCCAGCTCTTGGGCTTAGGTGATTCTTTTGCTTCAGCCTCCTGAGTAGCTGGGACTACAGCCACCCGCCACAACACTCGGCTATTTTTTTGTTGCAGTTTGGCTGGGGCCGGGTTCAAACTCGCCACCCTCAGTATATGGGGCCTGTGCCCTCCACACTGAGCCACAGATGCCGCCCAAGACTCTAAAATTTAAATAGTCAAAATTAGGTAGGCAGGAGTCTTAAACTACCTTTATAACTTCTTGGCTCTGAACTATAGACTCCAATTCCTGTACTTGGCGTATATGTGGTCATTATGATTTGCTCAAATCTATTCTGCTGTAAGGCAGCCTTAGTACTTTTTCTGTTGCAAAATTATGCCTTGAATTCACTAATAGCATTTTGAAGCCAAAATCTACTTATTTAATCTCTATGGTAAATTTTGTGTATAGATTCCTACCAGGATGCTGCCTTTCAAATTTCAGCCAGTCTATTTCCCCCCGTTTCTAATATTAGTATTGAACCAATATTTTAGGCAGCATAGTAAATCTTACTGATGATTTTCGTTACTATATACCACTAAACTATGTGAACTTTATCCTCTTGCTTCTGAATCAGACATTCTCTAATAGGCTCCTCAGCTTCAGGGAACTGCCTTGTAATTCGACGCCAGTCATCCCTGGGATTTATTTTCTCCTCTATGAAGTATGTTCTGAAATTTAACATATTATTTGCTTAATATTCTTGATATGAAAAGCCCTATATTATTAATAGATTGCAACTCACAACTCATAATAATGATTGCTATTATAAGCCATAACTCATAGTGGTCAATTTTGATTTCCACTTTGTGGCAGCAATATGATTCCAGGGGCACAATTATTATGAGATAGAAAAAGGTTTGGTTGAACTTATCGATTTAGAGGAAGATAGTGAGGAAAATCTCCATATAAAGCCAAAAATTGATTATCGAAATCATTAACCAATCCATATAATAATACTATATCCTCTTATGTTTAATATCTACCAATTATGCCAAAATATTCATATTTCCATTAGAGTATGCACACAAAGTAAAATACAAGGTTTGTTCTTTTTCATTCTCTTTTCTTAAATTTGATGATAATTGACAAATTTAGACATAGCAATTTCTCTTAAAATCTTTCTAAATAGTCATAGGTAGACAAACTTGGAAAATATTTTTGTAATGAAGCTGTTTTCCTTAGTCAGTGAATTTTATTGAGGCCTTTTAATCAGTTTTTGTAGCAGAATACTTGAGTGTAATCTTCTGTTTAAGGTTATTGACTTATCATTTAACCAGACTCTATTTTGGCCTGCAACATTTATTATTGTTATGGAAATACCGTTGATATGGACTTATCACACTAGTTAGTTTAATGAATGTAAACAAAATGAAGTGAACATTAACTGTTTGTCCAAAATAAGAACTTCAGAATCAACTATTATAGAACACAAATGATGTATCTAGATTACTTTAGGACTTTTTCCTAATTGTGCTTTAGTTGTTTGTAAAATTAGCATAATATCAATCAGATTTGTTAAATGGCTATAATATAATAAAGAAGAATCAGTGATTTATCAAAGTTTTTAAAATATCAACAAGCCAATCAAGGTCATATTCTTATGATTACCCTCAAAGTTGTGAGCATAACTTTTTCTTAAATATCGATATTTAAGTAAATATTAAATCATATAATAATTTATTTGTCCAAGAATTAATATGTGTCAACATCAGCTTATTTGCTTTCACTTACCAGTGATTCAACTTAATATGATTCCTTCTTTATGAATAAAATCCCTAATTAGGACCTGGCTTGATACTATAAGGTTTAATTCACATTTAAGCCTAATGCTTTCCATTTAGTTTTCTCTTTGTTTCACTCAACTTTTCCAATTTCTGTACTCATCATTTCATTGGGTACACTTATCCGATTGTTATAAATTTTAAACCTGTTATCCTTCCCATACCATTTTTTATGTCAAAAATAAACTTCATGTTCTATACCCAAGAAATATGTTTATTTTTCTCAGGGCCATGCCAGTCAGAATTTTTATTTCATGTACACTGAAGGAAATTGTGAAGAAAATAGGACAAGAATTTTTTAAAATGATATACATAAACTTCCCACTTCTATTTCAGGAGGAACTGTGTTGCAAAGGGTGCTAATCCCAAGGTGAAACTAAGAAATAAATGAACAAAAAAAAAAATCAGACAAAAAAAATCATTTTTTTAAAATTCAGTAGAATCAGTGGTCACAGAATCACCAACTGACCCATTAAACAAGTTGCTGCAAGATAGCAAAGCACTGGCTCACCCAGGCAGGATGCAGCCTGCTATTAGAAAGAAGGATCACAAAGATTCAGCTAGAGTTCTGTATAATTTCTTCATCTTGATCATTTTACCATGGTTATGTAAGATGTTAATATTGGGAGAACCTGGAAGAAGAGTTTAAGGAAACTATTCCTTTTTTTTAATCCTATAAATCTCATATTTTGAGGGGTTTTTTGGTTGCTGTTGTTGTTGCCGTTTTTGGCTGGAGCCGGGTTTGACCCTGCCACCTCTGGCATATGGGGCCAGCACCCTACTCCTTGAGCCACAGGCGCTGCCCAATATAAATCTCATATTTTGAAATAAAAGGAGAGGATGGGATCAAGATGGCCTGCTAAACACAGGTAGTATATGCCTCCTCTATGGAGAGGAACCAGAATAGTAAGCAGATACTCATATTTCAAATCACTCACCTAGGAGAGAAGCTGGGGTTCACCAAAGAAGTCAGAGGAACTCTAAAAGAAAGTAGATGGTTCAGAGCTACTTGCCCAGCTAGGCAGGACTCACTGAGAGTCAGGATAAGCTCCTGGACAAAGAACTATTTCCTGGAGAAACAGCAATGGCTTCACAGTCTGGAACAAGTTTTTACAATCTTGGCTACAGCAGAATTCCTTGACCCACGTGGTCCTTGGGCCTAACATAGGGAGCTGCCTAGAGATTGCACAAAGGTATTGCTTGAGAAAGGGACCCACAGGAATCCCATGGGCCTGTGAGCCTAAGCAGCTTCATCTGGGTGTAATTCTCAGTGTCTGCATACCAGGGATTTACAGATGCAGTTGGTGCCTCTGTGCTGCTCCAAGGCACAAGGCTAACTATGGGGTGTTCTGTTGCATCCCTGTTAAAGTCATCACCACCCAGCTATGAGCTATTGTTGAGACTGAGGCACAAGCAAACCACACTCCCTGCAGCTTCTTGACCAGGCCCGGAGTCCTAGGAGGGGCCCCTTTCTCTCTGGCAGGTCCATGTGTGCTCTGTGGAAAATTAAACACTGAGCTGCACCCTGCCCTCAGGACGAATTTTGTCTGAGGTGGCAGTAGCTGCTGCTTAGCTGAGAAGGGACATGGAAAACTGGGATAACACCCATTCTCCACAACAGGTTGATGTGAGACTGAGACTGGAGTAAACCACTCCCTCACAGCTCCTTGTCCATGCTGCTTGCCTGAGAGGAATCCTGCCCTCTCTAGTCACAGGCCCACAGCCATTACCATTTTGAGAGTTTAACACTGAAATGAGCCCTGTCCTTAAACTATGTTTGAGGCTTATTTGTTACTGCAGCTACCACCAGACAATGAAGTAGAGGGAAGACCAAGCTTTCCTACACACATTTAAGATACTATCTGCTCCCTGCTACAGGCAGTGTGAAACTGGAAAATAGCTGAGCAAACCATTGAGAGGCCCAAGAATTGGCCCTCTGGGACCACTAACACCAGTTAGACAGTATAAGCTCTGGGGACTAAAAACAGATATAGTCAGCCTACTGCTGCCACCAGCAAGGCCTGGAGACTGGCTCAGTTGACATCTAAGTCCCAGCAAAACTTTATATCTTCAACTAATAACTGTACCCTAAGCCACTAAAGAAATCACAGATATCACTGACCCTATGTACTACCAAAGAAATCATACAAAGATCGGACAATAAGACTCCTATTCAACATAGTACTGGAGATCCTCACCAAAGCAACTGCGCAGAGAAAAAAATAAATAAATAAAAAGCATCCAAATTGTGAAACAAGAAGTCAAATTATTTGTTTGTAGTTATGATCTTTTTTCTTTCTTTCTTTCTTTTTTTTTTTCTTTTTTTTTTTGCGATTTTGACCAGGGCAGGGCTTGAATCCACCACCCCTGGCATAGGGGCTGGCACTGTACTCCTTGAGCCACAGGTGCCGCCTGGTTATGATCTTATATCTAGAAAAATCCAAAGAATTCAATGAAAAACTGTTAGATTTGGTGAGTTCAGTAAAGTGCTAAGATTCCAAATAATTGTAGAGACACCATTAGTGTTTCCATATGACAATAATGATCTAGCCAAGAACTAAATCAAGAAGGCCATCTCATTTACAACAATAACAACAACAAAACCCCAGAAATATATTTTGCTAAATATATGAATAATCTCTGCAATGAAAACTACAAAACGTTGATGAAAGAAATTGTAGACGAGAAAAACAAATGGAAAAGTATGCCCTGGTCATGGATTGGAAGAACTGATGTCATTGTAATGACCATACTTCAAAAATCTATAGTTTCAGTGCATTCTATATCAAAATACCAATGCCTTTTTTTTTTTTTCAGAATTAGGAAAACAATTCCAAAATTCATATGGAACTACTAAAAGGCCCAAATAACCAAAACCTAATTAAAAAGGACAAAACCAAAAAGGACATTGCCTGACTTCAAATTATATACTAAAAGTCTATAGTAACCAGCAAAACATACATGATACTGGCATAAAAATAGAAACATGGACCAAAAGAATACAATTCGGGAACCCTAAAATAAAGCCACATACTTACAAAGTTGACAAGATCATACACTGGGGAAAGGCCATCCATTTTAATAAATAGTATTATGAAAATCAATTGTCCTATGCACAAGAATGAAACTGGACTCATATCTTTCACTACATACAAAAATAAAACCAGTATGTATTGACACTTTGAATGTAAGACCTGAAGCTATAAAAATACCATAAGAAAACCTGGGGGAAACTTTTATGGGCATTAGTCTAGGAAAAGAATTTATAACTAACCCCAAAAAGTCAATGCAACAATAATAACACCAACAATAAAATGGACAAATGGGACATACTCGATACCAGGAATCATCAAATAAACGCGGACACAAATCACAATGAGTTACCATCATTCACAAATCAGAATGGCCGTGAGTAAAAAGACAAAACAAGAACAGATATTGCTGAAGAAGCAGAGAAAAGGGAAGTCTTAAATATATGTGCACTGTTGTTAAGAATGTCGATTAGTGCAGTCTCTATGGAAAATAGTATAGAGATTTTTTTAAGAGCTAAAAATAGAGCTACCATACAATCCAGCAATCATACTACCAGTAATGTCTACCCATTCCGGAGGGGTGTGGGGACTGACACATAAGAAAGATGTTTGTATTCATATGTTTACTACCACACTGTTCACAATAACAAAAATGTAGAATAAATTCATGTATCCATCTACAGAGGATTGGATAAAGACAATGTGGTATGTATACGAAGAAATACTGTTCAGTCATAAGAAAGAATAAAATCATATCTTTTGCAGAAACATGGATGGATCTAAAGGCCACTATTGTAAGTGAAACAACTGAGACACAGAAAGAAAGACAAATACTACGTATCTCACTTATAAGTTGGCACTAATGATATGTACACACTGAAGTAAATTGTGAAAAGGCAGACAATGGAGACTTAGAGACTGGTGAGGGGGGAGGTGGGAAGATGGTGGTAGATGATGGGAGGTTCTTTGCTGGGTACCTATGCGTTGCTTCAGTGATTGATGTGCTAAAGGCCCCATCTTCACTGTGATGCAATATATCAATGTAGCAAAATAGCATTTGATCCCATAAATGTGTACAAATAAAAAATGTTAACAGAAATAAAATATAATAAAAATTTAAAAGAAGTATATACTGAAAAGCCAGAAAAAATTACTACAAATCATGTCTAAATGTTGTTTTGATAACATCAGAATTGGCAATGTACCAAAGAGGGACTCCCCTCCTGTCTAGATTCATTAGCACTTAGTCCTTGACTTAACCTCCAAGGATGATTATGGTTGGGAAAAAACAACAAAAACAAACATTAAATTGCATTATTTTGCCATAAAATAGAGTGGGCTAGAAACATAAAGAAATGTATCTTCACTATTTTTAAGGAGAGATTATTTTTACCCTCCTATAAAATTTATAAGAAAGGGAATTAAAAAGAGGTTTCAATATTGGATTATTGATTCAAATGATAAATATCCATTGCAAGGGCCTACTAATTACTACATTATAAAAAACAAATTCTCAGATCAAACAATTGCTCATTGGCATAAATTCCATGATTTTCCATTCATTTCCAATATCTTGGGTTTATTCAGTCAGTATGAAATATAGTAGTTATTGATGAAGTCCTAAGGCAATTCCCTAAATACCTTATACTTTATCTTTTGGAGACACTATAGAGATGTGGCAAGTATGGTAGGATCTACACTTTTGGTGGGAGAGGTGTTCAAATGTGTGTCGATTATTAGATCATTAAAAAGAAAATTCTATTTTTAATCAAAAGTTTAATTTATTATTCATATAACAAACAAGAGGCAGTATAATTGATCAAAGTATGCACCTGAACTGTAGATGTAGATTTGCCATCTTAACAGTAGTTTGTTTATCCCACCAGTGTAAGCCTGGAGAGTAAGTGGCCATGAAATCACAAAAAGCATTTTCCAAAGCTTGCTGAGAATTGAATATTCTTCCTTGAAAGAAGTGGTCAAAAGCCTGGAAGAAGTGGTTGTCAGTTCATGGAGGGTCTGGTGAACATAGTGGATGACAGAGAGTTTCCAATTCCACTTCTGTAGGTTGAGCGGTGCTGTTTGTATGACATGTGGTTGAGTATTATCTTGCAAGTAGACTGGCCTGTCTCAATTTACCAATCTTGGCTGCTTAATTACAAGCATCCTTATCATTTCAACCAACTGGTTGCAGTAGGCATCCACTGTAATTGATTGACCAGGTTTCATGAAGTTGTAGTTAGTAGATAATACCAGTGCTGGATCACCAAGCAGGCACCATTAGCTTTTGTTTTTTTAATGAATATTCAGTTTGAGAATTTGTCTTTATGCTTCAACTTTATCCAACCATTGTGCCAAATTCTTGAGATTATCAAAAATAATCCATTTTTTATCACATGCAGCAATTCAGTATAGAATTGATTGATTTTATTTTGTGACAGCAAAAGAAAGGCAAGCTTTGAGATGACTTCTCTTCTGTTGCTCACTTAAGTCATGTAAACCCATATATCTAGCTTCATCCTTGCAGTTTCTCTCAGTTGGGTCATTGAACACATGTTTTCTCTCTGTGATCTACTATTAATTTTAATTGCTCCAAGTTCACTCAGTCCAATCTTCCTCCTAGCTGGGACAGTCAAATAAGAGCTGCCTCTAGTCAGCCGTGTTTCCCTTCCCCTCCCTTCATAAAATTTTTAAATAGGACTCAAATACATTGTCATTTGGTAGGATGGAAGAAAGAAACATGTTTGTTGAGTATGACTTATAGAGCACTAAAGTAAAAACAAATCTCTGTACTCAGTATTTTTGGTTAGAGTTCAACCAGTTCTTACTATTCCTGAGACACAGCTATTTGGGTTGTTCTAAATTTCTTGACAACTTTTTGAGTCCTTAAAATAAACATTCCTCTGAACTTCTTTTTTGGAGTTAAAGATTAAAGAAACTTTTGGTTTCTAACTATATGTGTATTAAATGAATATATTAGAATTTAATTGACTTTACTTAAGATTATGTGAATGTTACTTACATCTTTTAAGTTAGTTTTCACAATGATGATTTTAACACGTTACATACTGTTCATCGTGTATTTTATGCCAAGCGTGCTTAGTCTGATATCCACTTTCATTAGTTTAGATATTAGATGAGGTCTGATAAATAAGTGTGCACATTCATCCTACAAAAAGTGCTGCATACTTCATTGCTGAATATCACTATAGTCACCTTCACAGTCCTCCCCTTAGCAAACTATGTACCAACATCAGTGCCTTTGTGACCACCAGAACTGCCTTTGTATAGCACAAAAAGGCATGCAACAACAATAATAAAAGCCACTCAGCAAGAGACTGCCACACATCACCATGAACTCATCTGTGAGACACTGATATTCCAAGGTTATGAAACCTTACCAAATTGTTTGTACAGTGCTGCCAATGTAAATGCACAGTGACAAGTTGATGAACTTAATTGTCAATCTCATATGCAACAACAGGACTGATGGTCATTCTAGAAAGAGTTCCAAAATTGCTTTGAAGGGTGAATGAGGTGCTGGCATTCTGTTCATAGCTTCCCTAGGGTAGTGCTCTGAAGGTAACTGTAGCAATATTCAGCAGTGAGGTTCGTAGCACTTTTTCTAGGAAGAATTCATGAACATAATTTTCAGGCCCCATATTCTTCAATTGAATCTTTTGTTTATCTTTCAAAATATTTCCTCCTAGGCAGTGCCTATAGCTCAGTGGGTAGGGCACTGGCCACATACACCAAGGCTGGCATGTTCAAACCCGGTCTGGGTCTGCTAAACAACACTGAAACAAATAAAAAAACAGCCAGGTGTTGTGGTGGGCACCTGTAGTGGTGGGCACCTGTAGTCCCAGCTACTTGGGAGGCTGAACCAAGAGAATCACTTAAGCCCAAGGGTTTGAGGTTGCTGTGAGCTGTGACGCTATAGCATTCTACCAAGGGCGATATACTGAAACTCTGTCTTAAGAAAAAAAAAAAAAAGAAAGAAAGAAAGGACAGCACCTGTGGCTCAAAGGGGTGGAGTGCCGGCCCCATATGTAGGAGGGGCAGGTTCAAACCCAGGCCCGGCCAAAAACTGCAAAAAAAAAAAAGAAAAGAAAAAGAAAGAAAAATTTCCTCCCACAACCTTTAAGACTGAGATGACTAAATTGAAGAACCACAACTTTTTTGTTTTATTTTGTTTATATTATCATTATGTTTCTAATATTATACAAATGGAAGATATACTTTGTGTATAATACTTGTGCTATAATAAAGAAAAATAAATGATCTCTTAAAAGTCAACACTTACATTTGGAAAAATAATTTTTAAATTTTGGTAAAACATTCCTTATTAATGTCATAATGTTATGAATATAAAATCATTTATATATTTTTTTATATTTTTCAAGTATAATTAAAAACTGAATTCTTTTGATATCTATGTATGTAGATATAGATTAGAAGTACTTAAGACTAAGACATATGTCGTTTTTATATCCTTTGATTCTGTCCATATGATTGGGAGCTTATAACTTTTGTTTTTGACCTAGAAGAAGGTTAACTAACCTGAACCATTACGTGGCATTTTTCCACATGTAATATGAAGTTTACTACATATTTAAACTTCTCAGTCTCCCCTCAACATAAATGCATGTATGAATAATAAATTTTACAGTCATGTTTTTATAAAAATAAATTAGATAATTTGATATTACAATGAATGCCTATTCCAGTTAGCAATAAGACTGGGTAAACATCTACATTGTGGAGCTCTCAGTAGTTAATTCTATCGTGGCATCACTTCATTGACAGCAACATTTTAACCCTATTTGGTAACAAATTTCTCTGTCTTCAACAATGTCAACTCTCCTAATTTAGCACCAGAAATATAGTAACTAAAATGGCTCAAGGAGTGCTAGATTTCTGACAAGAATTTTAACATTCACCAAAGTCATAAATCATATTTGATATATCTTCTTGGGAGCTAGCAGAATGTGACCTAGTATCTCTGATCCAAAGTGGTTTTGAAATAAATGTAATTTGGTTGTTTTAATCAAAATAAATATGACAATTATTCTTTAACCTTTTGGTTACCACTGACTGTCATCATACCATGTTTATATGTAGTAGAAGCTAGTCTGAATGAGCCACAAATGAATTCAAAGTATATACATGCTTTTCAGAGATGAAAATGTTAAATCCCTCCTTACCTAACTAAACGAAGAGAGGGCAAGGATTCAGAGACGATGTTCAGCTGCTGAGAATCTGACTCCTTAGGCTGTGTAATGAAATAAAAATACTCTTCTCAAACCAGGCAAGTTATGAACATAATGGTACAACAATATTGATATAACTTATATCCCCTCTGGCAATGCTGTTAATTCATGATTTTTTTTTTTTTGTAAAATCATCAACAGGTATGCTGAAGTGGAAAAATTCCTTTTTATTAACCAATACAAAGTAAAAATGGTGCTAGAAGAAATGTTTTAGAGTCTTAATTGTAAAAAATAAGGCATAATAAAACCACGGATTTTAAATGACATGTTAGTGTAATTTTCATAACTCCTATATTTTTGTCTACCGTGAAGTATTTATTGATGTTCTATGTGAGATTATAACTCAATTTAACCAAAGAAAGTCAGGGGTTCTGCTCAATTGTTGTACTCCAATTAGTTAATGAGTTTTGTTTGATTTGTTAGAGTTTTCCTTGTACGTACAAGCTTGACGAGAGCAGAGGCTAAATTCTCCCATTAGACATCCATCCCCAATTATCACTAATTTCAATGAAAATCTCTACATAAATAGCCTGGGGTAGAATTTAGATCTAGAAAACAATATCTGGAAAAATTCAGTGAATGTTATATTTTCCCTAACTCATTACTTTGGTAATTAATTTAGCTAACAATATCGTAACACAAAATGTCTGGTTCAGTATGCTAACTGATTATTACAAAGCAGAGATAACCTTACATTTTTGTTCTTGAATCACTCTTGTATGTTTAGAAATAAACTTTACGTGAATTGAAGAGTGAAAAAGACTGTTAAATGTATTCAATGGTCTCAAAACTGTAGTAATAAAATCTTTCTTCTGATCCATGGAAAGAAATTTCACACAGATTGACTCTGATTCAGGATATGACAAATATTTTTTTGTACACAAGTATGTAACCATGTAAGAGATAAAATCAACTTTTCAGAGCCCTGCAGCCCTTTACTGACCTCAGTGATAATTAGAGATTGACTTGGTTCTGGTTGCAAACCATAACTAATGCTATAAATCGAAATACTGCTGCTGTATTTTACTTCTGTGATTTGTGCAATTAGCATTTTTTCCTCTATAGAAAAATTATTTTAGTTGAAACTGTGGTATGATCATTCCATTGTCTATATTTTTCATGCTGTGGGTTTTACTTGAGGTATATTGGGGGATATAAGGATAAAAATTTGAGAAAGAGAGAAGCACGTGTGGTGAAGCTATTACCTTTCAGCACAGAACCTATTAATAGAATAAAAACACGGCACGATTTGGATACTATTAGTCAATCATCATTTATTATCATGTTTTTGTTATGAAAGATAAAATAATGGTGGTGATATTAGTATTATGTTTCAGAATCAATAATATTTAGTTAGAGGTAATCGATTATGTACCAGGGGTGGGGAAGCAATCCATTTTCTTTCATAATAAATTTTAATCCAAACTTCCTTTATAGTGATTAAACAAAAAATAATATGTTTTTACTCTCAGTATTTCACAGAAATTTAAAAATTATTCAAAAACATTTTTTTTATTTGTGTCTGCATTACTTTTCCAGCTTTATGGAGGTATATTTGAATATATTTAAGATATACCATGTGATGTTTGGATATACATATATTGTGAAATGATTACCACAACCAAGTAAGTTAACATATGCCTTACCTTACACAGTTGCCATTTTTTTCCTTTGGTGTGGTGAGAACATTTAAGATCTACTTTCTTAGCAAATTTCAAGTACATAATGCAGTATTAGTAACAATGGTCCTTGTGTTGTACCATTAAATGCCCAGAACTTACGTTATACCTGAATGTTTGTGCTCCTTAACCAACTTCTCCCCATTTCCCTAACCCAGCAAACCCTGGTGATCACCATTCTACTTCTGTTTTTTATGAGTTTAATTTTTTTTTTTTTGTATTACACATGTAAGGGAGATCATACAGTATTTGTCATCCTCTGCCTCATTTTACTTAGCATAATACTCTCAAGGTTCATTCATGATGTAAAAAATGGCAGAATCTTTTCTTATGTCTGAATAATATTCCATTGAATATATCTGCCACATTTTCTTGATGCATTCATTCTTTGTCGGATACTTAGGTTGTTTCCATGTCTTGGCTATTGTGCAAAATACTGCAATGAACATGGGAGCTAAGATGGCTCTTCAGATACTCATTCCATTTTTTTTCCCTGGATTTATACCTAGATGTGGATAAATTGATCAAGTGGTACTTTCACTTTTAACTTTCTGAGGAACGTTCATAGTATTTTTCATAATGATTGTTACTATTTTGCATTCTTACTGACAATGCACAAGGGATTCTTTTATTTCCCATCTTTGTGTAAATGTATTTCTTGTCCTTTTTGATAACAGCCAACCTACCAGCTATGGAATGATATGTCATTATGGTTTTGATTTGCATTTCCCTGATGATCAGTAATACTGAGCACCTTTCCATGTACCTGATGGCCATTTTTATGTTTTCTTTGGAAATACATCTATTCAAGTTCTTTACCTTTTAAAAATAAGATTATTTGGGACTTTGCTACTGAGTTGCATGACTTCCTGATATATTTTGGATATTTACTCTTTATCAGATATATAGTCTGTAAATATTTTCTTCCAATTTATGTGTTACTGTTTCATTAGGTTGATTGTTGTATAGAATTTTTCTCTTTCTTGACACATTTAAGTCTTTAATTAATTTAAATTTACTTTCGTGAGTGGTGTAAAGATGTAGTGTGGGATAAATTCCCACATGTGTGCCATTGAAGCAGGGAAAGACAGGTTGACATGATTTCTGCTAACACAGGGAGCAGAAGGCCTAGCTGCCTTGGTCAGCAAATACAGGGCCTGTGAATTAGGAAATAAAATTCCATTCACAGTGACTCTAATGCAGTCGTTAAGCCCAGCAAGGTCACAGGTTAAGATCCTGCCTGCTGGAGATACGGGTCAGAGGTTGACTATGTGGGAACACGTTGTCTTAGCAGCTGTGTGGCTTCAAGCACTGTGGATAAACAGAATCATAAAGCTTGTCTCTTAGATCTCAATGGGCACATGGAAATCTTAAGTGTACTCTCCCCCCGAAATTTCTGACTGATAGCTTTGTGTAACAGATAGTTGAAGCATGTCCATAGATAAAACATAATGGAATGTTTATTTTTGATGTATAGAATAGACATTGTTGATTTTTAGATTTGATATCCCCAAGTAGAGTTAAAATTAGTTAAGAATTGTTTAGAAGGAAAATTCTTAGATTATAAATTAATAGTGTGTACATGACTGATTGACTTTATAAGGTGGTTGAAAATAAAGTTCATTGCTACATGCCAATCTGAGCTGTAGCCTGCTTCTTGTTTTCATACTATTACAGGAGCAAGCTCCCATTCGTGGCAAGGCTGCTGTTCCCTGGCGTTGTCCCTCACTGCAAAAATGTAGGTCAAATTTCATTCTTTTGCATGTGAATATCCAGTTTTCTCAGTACCATTTATTGAAGAGACTGTCTTTTCCTCATTGTGCATTCATAGCACCTTTGTCAATATTAATTGACTACAAATATGTGTGTTTATTCATGAGCTCTTGGTGCTGTTTCATTGGTCTATGTCTGTAATTTTATGCCAATATCTGAGTGTTTTTAATGTTATACTTCTGTAACTTTTGGCTTTTTCTTTCTCAAGATTGCTTTGGCTATTTGGGGCCTTCTTGACTATATAGTAATTTTAGGAGTTTTTTTCCTACTTTTGTAAAACTAAATGGCATCAGGCTTTATTTATTTATTATTTATTTTTGAAACAGAGTCTCACTTGTTATCCTCGGTAGAGTGCTGTGGCATCATAGCTCACAGCAACCTCAAACACTTGGGTTCAAGTGATTCTCTTGCCTCAGCCTTCTGAGTAGCTGGGACTACAGGCACCTGCCACAATGCCTGGCTATTTTTTTTTTTTTTAGATGTGGGTGCTCACTCTTGCTCAGGCTGGCCTTGAACCTGTGAGCTCAAGCAATCCACTATCCTTGCCCTCCGATTGCTGGGATTATAGACATAAGTCACTGCGCCCTGCCTGGCATCAGGCTTTTGATAGGAATCTCATTAATAAGGCTCTATAGATCCCTTTCAGTAGTATAAACATTTTAATAATATTACTTTTTCCAATTGAAGAACATGGAACATCTTTCCATTTATTTGTGTCTTCTTTAATTTCTTTTATTAATACCCTATAGTTTTTAATGAAATGATCTTTCACCTTGTTGGTTAATTTCATTCCTAAGTACTTTCATGTTTTTGATGCTGTTGGAAATCTGATTGCATTTCTTTTGAAGATAGTTATTAACACATATAAATGCAACCGACTTAAGTTTGTTGATTCTACATCCTATACTTTACTGAATTTATTAGTTCTAATTCTTCTTTGTTGTTGTTGAAGTCTTCAGGGTTTTCTATATATAAAATCATATTGTCTGCAAACAGAAAATGCAACCTCTTCTTTACCAGTATAGGTTTTCTAAAATTAATTTTTCTTGCCTGATTGCACTCTCTAGGACTTCTAATACTCTGTTGAATAGTAGGGTAACAATGGAAACTATAGGAGTATTTCCAGTCTGCACTTTCTGGTCATTTGGAGCTGTAGGCTATGTTCCTTAGTTGGGCATGTCTAATGGCATGGGTTCCTGCTAATGTGAGATCACAGGCTGGGCATGGGTGCTAGGCTTGACTACTGTCTGGGGACCCAAACCAGGCAGACCTGCCAACATGCTCCCTGGTCAGACAGTGTTGCTGGTTTTGCTATGTGTACAGTTAGAACCATTGGTGAGGTTTCTGGTTGGGAAATACAGCTAGTAACAATGTGGTTCCACTGCCAAGATCTAAGTGCTAGTTACTTTAAGCTCCACTCACTTTCTTTGGTGTTAGCTGATCCCCAGTGGACTAGCCCTACCAGTGCCCTCAGTGTCAGTATTCCCCTTGTGAACCTCAAAGAATGCCTTACAGAATGCTGAGGAAGCTAGACTTCTGATTGGGTTGCTTTTTACCCCAATGAGGAAACTACTGGGTCAGAGGAAACATTTTGGTGTGGCACTTTGCCACGCTGGGTAAGGAGCTATGTGAGCAAAGTAAAACCACACATCCTATCGCTCTAAAGGTTTACTTGGGTTTTGTGGTCTAATCAAGCCCTTAAGCTTTCCCTGGGTTCTAGATTGTCATAAAGGTGTCCTAGTCTGTGTAAATTTGCTAACTGATATTTCTGTGAGGGGGACTAATACTAGAAACTTTCTATTCTATCATCTTGCTGATGTCAAAAGGATATTTTAAATATTTATTCATTTTACTTTAATTCATTTGATTTCATTTCATTCCATATCTTTTTGGAGAGAGTATGTCACTCTTTCACCCAGATTGAAGTGCCATATCATCATCATAGCTCATTGTGACTTCAAACTCCTGAGCTCAAGCTGTCTTCCCACCTCACTCACTGGGAGTAAGTGGGGCTAGAGTCGCATGCTGCTGTGCCAGATTAATTTTTTTTTTTTTTTTTTTTGGTAGAGATGGGTACTCACTATGCTGCTAAGGCTTGTCTAAAACTCCTAGGCTCAAGTGATCCTTCTGCCTTGACCTTCCAAAACATGGGCATTACAGGTGTAAGCCACCACACATAGCCTAGGCATTATATTTTGTTATTAAATATAATGCAGAATGACAATTTAGGAAAAATTTATAGTGAGCACCCAAGTAATCATTGCCTGGGGAGAAAAAATGAAATTTTCAGAGTAAACAGATATCTTTAGTGTCACAGTGTCACAAACATCTGTTATCTTCATTGTGATTAATGGTCCTGATTTTTATGAAAACAATTTCATTGTTTTACTTAGTTTTCTATGTATATAAAATACATAAAAGCATTAATTTTGCTATTTGAAAAAATGTAAGCATGGGAAAAATTTTGAGTGTACATTTTTGCTTTTGAATTTATTCCACTATCTATATTTTATTCTTTTCACCTCTTTGATAACACTAACATTACCACTATAAACATTATTGTAGCTTCTGTACGATCTGACTGTGTCTAAATTTATGATCAATATTTTTTCTTTTTCATCTTTGATGTTAGTTGTTATGGCATCATTTGTTAGAAAGACTATATTTCTGCTATTATTTTGCCTTTGCTTTTTTGTCAAAGATCAGTTGACTGTATTCAGGTGCATCTAATATTTCTGGCTTCTATATTATGTTACAATAACTATTTTCTATTCTTTTGGCAAATACCGCACAGTCTTAATTACTGTAGTTTAAGTCTTTTAGTAGGATGATGTCAATCTTCTGACTCTATTCTTCCCTTTCAACATTCACTTGAATCTATTGGACCTTTTATCTCTCCCCATATATTTTAGAACAAGTTTGTAAATATTTTGAAAAGAAATTTCTGAGAGTTTGTTTGGTATTGCATTGAATCTATAGATCAATTTAGAATTAAATTATATCTTGACAATATTAAGTCTTCCTAGACATTAATATGAAATAATCTCATCATTTAACTAGTTCATATTTGGTATATTTTATCAGAGTATTGTAGTTTTCCACATATATAGATCTTGTATATGATTATGTTAAATTTACAACTGTTTTTATATTTTAAGTGTTAATGTAAATGGTAATGCATTATTATCTCAAATTCCACTTGTTGATTGCCAACATACAGAAACATGATTGACTTTTGTATATCATTGTTTGCAAACTTTCTATAATAACTTCTTAGTTCCAGAAGTTGTCAATTCTTTTAAATTTTCTATGTAGACTATCATGTCATCTGCAAATAAGTGAAACAACTTTTATTTCTTATCCTTGTCTTCTTATAGAAGACAGTAATGAAGCAGTAATGATAGAGGACATCTTTGCTTTGTTCCTGACTTTTGCAGGAAAGCTTTCAGTTTCTCACCGGTCAGCATGACGTTAGTTGTAGGTTTTTAAATACATGTTCCTTATTTAGTTGAGAAAGTTCATGAATGGGTACTGAATCTTGTCAAATGCTTTTTTCCCCATCTATTTCAATAATCATGTAATTTTCTTCTTTAGCCTATAGATGTTATTTGATATTTGAATGTCTAATTAGGCTTGCAAGCCTGGGATAAATTCCATTTGATTGGGGTGTATAATTTATCGGTTATTTGACTTAATTTGGTAAAGTTTTATTAATAGTTTGCATGTACATTTATGAGAGATAGAGTCTGTATAGTAATTTTTAATTTTAAAATTGACAAGCTTGCTCCTCTAAAATTTAATAGAATTACAAAGCACCAAATCTAGGTAAGGGAATCTTGAAGTAAAAGAGTAAAACTGGAGTATGTGTTCTGCCAGGTATCTAATAGCTATTATAAACCTACAATAATTAAGATAGTCTTCTATCAGGTCAATTAAAAAATTTAAAATGCTATTTAAAAAATCTGTGATGCTTTATAAGGCTGGATAAACTTCTAAGTCTACACTTTTTATTATTTTTCTCTTGTTATTATCTATATAACCTAATATCTGAGTTACTAATTTAAACTATTTTGTATCAGAGGAACACTTACATTGGCAGATACAGATATATATAGGCAGTGAACAGTGAATAAAATTTTCTGAAACATTATACTATTTAAGGGGAATTTGTTCATTTCTCTGGTACAACTAGCCAGAAACCATTCTTCTAGCCCTTAAACAATGTACATTGCTATTATAACACCTCTGTGGGTAGATAACTAAAATGCAAACCATGTAACCTAATCATCTGTACCCTCATATTATTCTGAAATAAAAACAAAAAGAAGTACATTTCTACTTCTGTAAAAAATGCTGTAGTAATATTTTAAAATTTGTCTTTGAAAAAGTAAAAAATGAAAGTTTCTTACAATTTCATCTTTTTATTAATTTAAAAAAGTAAATAGATTTCGTAGTATTTAGCCTGCATGACCGCAATGTTCAGCTACTTACTTTTTAGAAATGCCAAAATAATATTTTTAAAAAGGTGAGGGTGCGGATCATGGTGGCTCACACCTGCAATCCTAACTCTCTGGGAGGCCGGGATGGTGGATTGCCTGAGCTCAAGAGTGAGACCCTGTCTCTAAAAATAGCCCAGCATTGTGGTGGATGCCAGTGGTCCCAGCTACTCAAGATTGCTTGATGCCAAGACTTTGAGGTTGCTGTGAACTATAATGCCATAGCACTCTACAAAGGTGACAAAATGAGACTCTTTCTCAAAAAAAAAAAAAAAAAAAGAAAAAGAAAAAATCATGGAATAAAAAAAGGAAAGGAAAGAAAGGAAACAAAACTGAAAATCTAGAGAGTAGAATTAAAAAAAAATTTTTTTAAGCAGACTTTAAAAATAAATAAAGCATTTACCAACCAAACTTCTCCCTTGTTTTCATAATTAAGCTTGATATTTTGGCAAAAAGAAAAAAAGATACTGTCGTTGAAAGTCTGTTAGGTATATTATGGAGGTGCTTTTAATTAGGACATATTTATTGTTTCCATGTAGTCAACAAACAATATGATTTTATTAAATCCCTACAGGATGTTTAGGCTATAGATTTGGATTTGGTGTAATTAAAGTTGAAGGGTATATTTAATTGTAAATTTGGTTAACGTTTAAATCTATATTCTTTGAACAGTTTATGCTTGTACTAAGCAAGCATAAATTGTTTAAAGGAAAAATATAAATTTAACCAACTTAGACTTTGGTTTTTTTATTTATTTATTTTGTTTCTTTGTTTTGCAGTTTTTGGCCAGGGCAGGTTTGAACCTGCCACCTTTGGTGTATGGGGCAGGCGCCCTACTCCTTTGAGCCACAGACACCACCCCCCAACTTTACTTTGTTTTAAACATTTTCAAGGGATGTCACTGGTTTCCTTGTTCAATGGCAGTGAAGATTCAAATAATTTAACTATGCATATCGTGTTGTTATTAACAACACAGAATATTAATATATTAATACGAATTACATGAACTGCAAGAATGGTAATTTATGTAAAGTTATATGACTCAATCTCTTTATTTCTAAAATGTTGATAATAATACTTAGCTAGTATGTTTGTTGTGACTAATATATGAATTATTTATGCAAAGCCCTTAAGGTAGAATACAGCAAATAAAACTTCAGGTATTAAGATTCTACCTGAGGTTTTGGATTTCCTGTACTATAGTAACCTCATTAGTATAAGCCTCTCAAAAAAGAGTTGACCCATTCAAATTTGTGGATATTATCTATAATTTGTCATCTCTGGGCCTACAGGGAGACAAATTGCATAATGCAATACATGGGGCAATACTTTCTAAATCAAAATCTTTGTTCTTTCATGAGGAAAACAAGGAATTTATTGAAATTAAAAATATATCCTCTTTTCATTATATAAAAGTATTGTGGAAGTCACATTTTATATGATTTTTTTCTTTGTTATATTTGTATCTCATTCTAATTCCTGAAACATATTGCATGCACATTTCTAGAAAGTACAGAATCAATAGCCTGTATTTCCAAAATGTCCCTTTGAGTTTCCTTCATTAGATAGAAAATAAATCTGAGACCTCTGGCCACATGTTACCTAGTATATCAACTCTGTGCAGTATTTTGTGTAATCAAAACATTGATTATAATTATAATGTTCCTCATATCAGTTCAACCAAGCACACCCATATGAACCGTTGGTGTTGTGTATCAATGATAGAAAAAATGATGCAAATTCAGCAAAATAATTTTTCGTCCTTCAAATAAAATATTCATTAAAATGTCTTTCAAGCAAAGTCAGCTAAAACTGTGAAATTTTAAGGATATATCAAGTTAATACTTGTTGACATAGAGTTCAAAGTAAGAATGTACAAAGATTATTTCCTGTATAAGTTATCCATAATCATTTTAGTTCAGATAATCATATATGTTAATATTATGTAACTTTGCATTGCCATTTTTCAATTTTTATATTCTAGCAATTTTTTTCTTAAAAAGCAAATCTCAGCTCAGCACCTGTAGCTCAGCAACTAGGGCACCAGCCACATACACCAGAGCTGGCAGATTCGAACCCAGCCCGGGCCTGCCAAACAACAATGACAACTACAACCAAAATAAAATAGCCAGGCTTTGTGGTGGGTGCCGGTAGTCCCAGCTACTTGGGAGGCTGAGGCAAGAGAATTGCTTGAGCCCAAGAGTTGGAGGTTGCTGTGAGCTGTGATGCTACAGCACTCTACTTAGGGTGACATAGTGAGACTCTGTCTCAAAAATAAATAAGTAAATAAATAAAATAAAATAAAAAGCAAATCTCTTTGAATGTTCATTAACTATTTTTATATTATTTATTACTAAAACTTTTTACCAAGTTATTTAAACAGGGAAGTGATAGGTGAGTATATCTTCCATAAAATGCTTTTTAATACTTTACACACTTGAAAATATGGAATAGTTTTAAAGTTACAATTTTGAAAGCTCACAGTCAGTTTTTAAGACAACTTAATTCTTAAGACACATGATTAGAAAAATAACGTTTGAAAAAGCAAACTGATATCATGAGCTGGATAAAAAGATTCAGAAGAAATCAGGTTGCAAATCAGTTAGAAAGTATTCTTTTTCCAAAATATGTATTGCTAAATTCTCAGAATTATATCTTTATTTGTGACAGAAACCATTTTTTAAATATAAAGAAGACATACTCTAGATAGTCCATTATATAACTATATAAAAAGGGTGCCAAAAATGTATACATATTTTAAGAAATGAAAAAAAGTATTAAAATTGTAACACTCAAGTCACGTTTGACTTCTGTAATTATGAGAGATACAAAATATAATACAAAATAATAAATGTTATTGGTATATATTGAGTGTTACAATTTTAATACAGATTTTTTCTTTCTTAAAATGTGTATATATTTTTTGACACAATTTGTATATTGATTTTATCATTGATGGGAATATTCTTGGGATTCTTATCCTGCTAGCAGACATGTAATACCCTAGTACTGCATCATTTTTAAAAAATGAAAACACTCCAAGGCAGTGCCTGTGGCTCAAAGGAGTAAGGCGCTAGCCCCAAATGCCAGAGGTGGTGGGTTCAAACCCAGCCCCTACCAAAAACTGCAAAAAAAAAAAAAAGAAAAGAAAACACTCCTATCAAGAACAAATTAATCAAAACACACATATTCTACAATCCAACTTGTGATTGTCTGTCTTAATGCAATAGTGATAGTTTGTAATTCCCATGTATTTAAATGCCAAATATATTATGGAAAATAAAAATAACCATTACACAAAGAAATGAGCCACTCACTAATTCATTCATATAGCAACATGCATTATAGTATCACCATGAACTTTAACAATATGCTAAGTGCTTGGGAGTACAGAGATAACAAAATATGTCCTTATGTATAACCCTGATCAAATAAGTCAGAGTTAAATGTAGTATATAGATAAATAATTACAATAAAATAGTAAGAGTTAAAATGTATGTAATTGTTCTGGAAGCTCTTTAGAAAATACTATGAGCCCAAACTAAATACCAGGATATACAGATTTATTCATTTATTAAATATCTCTTCCTTTTTCTCTCTCTCTATATAGACTTAGACATATAGGTATAGAGTGATAGAGGACACAACATAGATACATAAAATTCCGTTTAAATTGAAAAAGACTTACTTCTCTCCCTTGTTGAGCTAACAGAGTTTCAGGGAGAAAAAAGGAAAATACACTTAAATGTGGTCTTACAAATGTGTTTCTGATAAACTCTCAGAAATAAGCACTATGTAGAATTTTATATCAATCTGCTGAGAAAAGGGTTGCAAGCAGGGTTGGGCAACAGAAAAAGCAGAACGATGAATATGTTTAAAGACTCTGAGAGACATCTAGCTTTACCCTGACATAAAGCTCAGCACAAAGATATTTATAATCCATTTAATACTGGAAGTCCAGGGAATAAAGTTATAGCTCAGTAATACTAAGAGCAACAAGCTAAAAACGGAGCATCCAGGAATTTAAGAGATGCTTAGGGAAAGAGACAAGAAGAATTCTAGAATCAGAACTAAAACTGGGGCCTTGGAAAGGCTGTATACTTACACAAGAGCGATCAGAGAAAGATATGGACTGACTGAAAACCTTCCCCTCACTACATACAGATCCTTTGAAAAGGGGCAGAAGGCTCATCGCCACAAGGAGTTTAAACATATCTTGATCAAACTCTGGATAAACAGCAAGATATTCTGATCCAAGGACCATATTAGGAAAATGAGTTGATAAAAATGAAATTACACAAACCCTGCAGCATGGAAGCCTGTGTCAATGACCAGGGCTGAACCCTCTCAAGAATAATTCAGAGAGGAAAAATTCTATCTATTAGTTCTGTGATTTTTTTTAATTTAAATAAATTTAGAGGGTATAAGAGAATTTTTGGTACGTGAATGAATTACATAGTGGATAATCTAGGTTTTAATACATGCATCACCTGAGTAGTGTACGTTGTACCGCAAAGGTAACTTTTCATCCTGCTCCCCACTCGGACAACCCTCTTTGGAACGCCCATTGTTCATTAAGTGACACTGCCCACGCATACTCATTGCTTAGCTCCCACGTGTCAATGAGAACATGCAGTGTTTGCTTTTTTGTTCTTGGGTTACTTCTCTTAGAACAACAGCCTCATGTTCCAGCCAAGTTGCTGCACAAGATATTATATCATTCTTTTTTATGGCTGAGTGGTATTCCATGGTGTGTGTGTGTTTGTGTGTGTGTGTGTGTGTGTGTGTATACACTACATTTTCTTTATTCACTCATCAGTTGGTGGGCACTTTGGTTGGCTAGTTCCATATCTTCGCAGTTGTAAATGGTGCTATGACAAATAAAGGGTGTCCATAAAGTTTGTGTATGATTTAAAATAGACAACTATGACACCTCGGATATGCATGCAGGTGTCTTTTTCCTTTCAGCAGATTCCCAGAGTGGGGTTGCTAGAACAAATGGTAGACCTACTTTTACTTATTATAAAAACTTTTATACCGTATTCCATAGACATCGTACCAGTGTCTCTTCCCCACTAACAGTGTATAAGTTTTCCCTGTCATCACATCTACACCAATATCTATTATCTTTTGCCTTTTTATATGGTTGCCATTCTGATAGGGGTAAGGTGGTATCTCATTGTGGTTTTAATTTGCATTTCTCTAATAATTAAAGATGTTGAACACTTTTTCATAGTTTTTTTTGACTATTTCCCTTCTTTTGAAAAATGTTCGTCATATTTTTTGCACACTTCCACTTTTTTAACAGGGTTATTCATTTTTTCCCCCTGATTGGGGTTTCTTATAAACTCCAGTATGAGGTATTTATCAGTTGAAGAGCTTGCGAATGTTTTCTCCCATTCTGTCGGTTGTCTGTTTACTCTGTTGATTGTATCCTGTGCTATGCAAAGCTTTTCAGTTTAATAAAGTTCCATTTTCATTTTTGTTGTATTTGCTTAGTGATATATTTTTTACCTGGGCCAAAATTGAGGATAGTTTTTCTTAGATTTTCTTCTAATATTTTTGTGGTTTCAGATATTACATTTAAGCACAAAAATTATCTTGAGTTAATTTTTTTATATAGGGAGAGAAAGGAATCTAGTTTCATTTTTCAGCATGTGGCTTTCCAGTTTTCCCAGCACCATTTGTTGTATGAGGTGCCTGTATATTTTCTTTGCCTTATTGAAGTTCAGTTATTTCTAGGCATTTGGCTTTATTTCTGGGTTCTCTTTTCTGTTTCATTGGCCTGGGTGTCTACTTCTATGCTGGTAGCATACTGTTTGGGTTACTATTGCCTTGTGGTATGATTTGAAGTCACGTAATGTAATGCCTCCCGATTTGCTCTTTGTGCTTAAGATTGTGGTGGCTATTTGGCCATATGAATTTAATGGTAGGTTTTGCTAATTTTTTTGAGAAAATGACATTGATAATTTGAATGAAATTGCATTCACTGTGTAGATTCTTTTGGGCAATGTGGACATTTTAACAATGTTGCAGACATTTTTCTAATTCACAAGCATGGGATAGTTTTCCATTTGTTTCCGTTATCCACAATTTTTATCATCAATGTTTTGTGCAGAGAAGAGTCCTGATGGAGGAGGGATGGCACTCAGGCCCCCTTTGTCCTGATGGCCCCCCTTTATGCTACACTCTCCTCTCATCTGAAGGTAGCTTATCCTGGGTGTCTAAGATCTGTAATCACACAGTTCCCTGGGATCCACAGGCTGTTCTGTGGTGTCACTGTAGTCTAATTGGGAAATGCGTGGGTGGGGTCCAGTGACAAGAAAACTGAAGGGCTGAAGGTCTCTAGGCAGGACAAAGCACACATGGGTACAAAAGCAATATGAAACTCTCTGCCTTGACTCAGGTATTTGGTAAGGGGAAATGACCCCAAACAGTGTTGTCCTTTGTTCTCTAGTAACGCTCAGTTCCCCAACAGTAGCTGCGCTTTGGTCATGCGGTAGAAAGGCTGTCCCACATTTTGGGAGCCTGCAGACTGTGAGATGTACAAGGGGAAAGAAAACAAGTACCCATATCTACCCTTTCCATGGGGCTTCCCAATCCTCAGTGGTTGATCCCTGACAAAATCTTGCACCTTCTCGTTCTCCAGACTTCCTCCTGTGGGATCTCTGGTAGACTCTGACACTCTTCCCTCAGTATTACATCTGGGCTATGCTTTTCTATCTGCACCTCTCTCTTCTTTCTTAGGTAATTTGATCACCAATGACTTTTGTCATACATCTTGCCAATGATTTCCCTGTGACTGTTAATTTTAGGTGTCAACTTTATTGGATTCAGGGATACTTAGATAACTGATAAAGTACTAGATCTGAATGTGCCTATGAGGGTGTTTTTGGAGGAAATTGGTATGTGAGTCTGAGTCAGTGGATTGAGACTGGATAGGGAACTTTATGTGGCTAGTACCATCCAATTGTTGCCCTCTCTCATAGGACAAAAAAGCAGAGGAAAGGTGAATTTGTACTCTCTTCTGGAGCTGGGACACCGTTTGGTGTTGGTGGTGTCTAAAAATCCCAAATTGATATTAGAATTCCATATTTCTAGCCATGGACTCTAACTTTTGCACCAATGGTACCCACATTTTCAGGCCTTTGGCCTTAGACTGACCATTACAATATCAGCTTCCCTGGTCCTGAGGCTTTTTTCCTTAGACCAAGAGCCATGCTAGTGCCTTCCCTGAATTTCTACCTCACAGACTTTCTATCTTGGGATTTCTTAACCTCCATGATCATGTGAGCCAGTTAACCTAGTAAATCCTTTCTAATCTCTCTGTCCATCCATCCATCTAACTATCCTGTTGATTTTGTTTCTAAGGAGATCCTAACTAATAAAAGTCCATTGGTGAAAATAGAGGTAAAAAAGTAAGGTCCTTGAACTGTCTTACAGCTTCCAAGCTATTATACATACGGTGGTAAAGGGTCTAACTTTTTAAGGTAGCTTACGCATGGCAGTCTTTGGTTACAATAAATGGTTTATATTGTAAAATAAACACACACACCCACACATACATCACAATCTAAGAAAGACTATTAGAGAAATAGATTTTTAAGAGTTACTTCAGTCAAATCGGTAAACAAATAAAAATGAGAAGGCGGTCAACAAAAATAGTATTCAACTCCAGGAAAGAGGAAGATGTGAGGAAGGGAATGAGTATTCAGAGTTATAAAATATATTATCTAGAAAATTTGGTTTTCAGGAAAAGAATCATGAGACATATAAAAACAGTTAAATATAACTCTTCTACAGGAAAGAATAAACCAATAGGTCCTGCTTATGAAGTGGGCAAAAAGCTGAACTTAGCAAACAAAAACTTCAAAGTCTTAAATAAATGGAAAGTTGTCCCATGATCAGAAAACTTAATACTGTTAAGATGGCAATAATTATCACATTAGCCTATACATTCAATGAAATCAGTACCAAAATTCTAGCTAATTTTATTTTTTTTAAACAGAAATGGTGGATCCTAAAATTGTCCATAGAAATACAATGGACTAGAATAGTCAAAACGATCTTTCCAATTTTGTGCCTAATTACAAAACTATTTCAGTAATCATTTCAGTGTGGTATTGGTGTGAATATAGGCATGTAGATCACTAAAATTAAATAAAGAGGCCAGAAATAAAAAAATTACATTTATTATTAACTGACTTTTGACAGAGATGCTAAAGCCACAAAATGGAGGAAAAAATGAATTTTCAACAAATGGTGCTGACACAACTGAATAACAAAATGGTAAATAATAAAGTTTAAACTCTGTCTCACAGCACTCACAAGAATTAATTTAAAATGGATCATAAACATAGATGTAAGGTCTACTTGACCACATAACATACTGTGACTGTGGGCTGGGGAAAGATTTTCTTAGGTAAAGCTAAACCAAAGTGACAAAATGTATAAAAAACTGGACTTTTAAAAACTAATGCTTTTTTTGCCTATAAATGGCATCACAAAGAATTAAAAATACAACCAATAGAATGGAAAAAAATCCAAAAATCACATATCTCATAAGGTATGTGTGTCCAGAATTTATAAAGTAGTCTTACAACTCCACGATGCAAAGATAAATAACCCAATTTTAAAAAATGAGCAAAGGATTCAAATAAACATTTCTTCCAAGAGGATATATGTTACCAATACATACATGAAAAGATGCTCAATATCATTAGTTATCAGAGAAAACTAATGAAATACTGCATCTATTTACTATAATGGCTATGGGGGTGGGGGAACACAGTAGCAAGTGTTACCATGGTTTTCAGCAACTTCGAATCCTTTTTCAAAGTTAACCGGAATGAAAAATAACATAGTCACTTGAAAACATTAGGCTAAGTGAAAAAATCCAGTCACAAAAGATTACATTTTTATGATACCATTTATGTAAAATTACTGTACGTGAAAAATTTATAATGCCAGAGAGTAGGATTAATAAATGTCTAAGGCTACGGATGGACTAGAATTAGAAAATAATTGCCATTGAATATGAAATTTGTTTTGAGAACGATAAAAATGTTCTAAATTTAAATTGTGTTTATGGTTATATAACTAGGTGAATTTTCTAAAATTGTGGAATTATGCACTTCAAATGAGTGTATTTATGCTCTATGAAATATATCTCAATGAAAATTCATTTTTCCTTTGAATGCCTCCACTATTTGCTCTTCTATCCTTTGACTAAAAACCAACCTCAAGAAGTTTTCTTCACCTGATTTCCCCTGTGAGTTCCATACATTTCAAGCAAATTTATTCTTTAGGTCTCCTAAATGTTTAAGGGTTTCTGGCTTGCCTGCCAAAACACGAGTTTCCTTAAAATTTGTGAAGCTAAGATTATGTAACTTAGATACCAGGACAACTTCTCTGGGAAGACATCATAGATATTAGCTCTTGTTCTTGAATAGTAGATTATTAGAATTAACCAAATATGAATCATTCACAAATTTGAATTTGATTACACAGTAACCAGAATGATTTGTTCAACAGTCCTGGTTTAAGACAAACAAACAAACAAAAGAATTGAATCTTGAAATACAAGGAAACTTAATATCAGTATTTCTTTCTAAAATTTGATTGGCAAAAGAGAATCAGATGCCACTTAAAATATTTCATTTGGTTTACAAAAATGAAGATTAACAAACTGAGGGCTATGGATAGTTTAAGAAGACTATGAAAGCGCTTGCTCATATTTTTAATTTTATTTTATTGCAGATTAGGGGATACACTTTTTTTTAACATACTTTGTTTTTTCACAAATTGAGTCAAGTATGTAAGTGTGCCCACACCTAGCACACTGTACGATACCTAACAGGTATGAATTTACCCACTTCTTCCTACCCTTTCTCATATATTCTTAAAAATGGAATGTTAAATAATAAGAATAACATGCCAAAGATACCTAGGGTAAATTTCTTTCTCTAATTTTTTTCTGCCCTATGCAATTTTTGTTCAGCTGTCTTTTTTTATACAGATGTCTATTTCACAACATGAAATTCTGAGAAAGTTGACTAAGTTCATTTGTAAATTTAAAACTTGCATAAAAATATCTGCTTGGGAGACTAAAATGACAATAGATGAAAGTACCTATAATTGACACGAGACTCTGAGACTGTGCTTTTTTGAAGACACACGTGCTGACTTGTAGTCTTTAGGCAAATATCAGAATAAAACAGAAGATAATGGTAGATAATAAAGACTAAAATTTTTGGTTAATTTATCATAGTCAAATAATACAGGATTGAAGAAGAGTAAATATTTTCTATTGGAATATAGTACATGACCATTTTGTAAGATTTAAACAGTATTTCTCTTGAGGATTAAAATATTTTGTGGATAATGAAGCCATTGACAAATCTCTATATCTACAATGTGAAGTGTTAAATTTCTGAAATATTTACATTATTTTCATTTTACTTATACAAAGTGAATTTAAAGAGGACTTATTAACCTCTTCTTATTTAATAAATCTTCCTATGAAGCTTTTCCGGTAATTTCCAGCTAATTAAGAAAATCAGGCTGACTATGCTGTAATCCTAATTATTTCTAGCCTCTATTTTATAAGATAAAAGAATAAACCTTTGTAATTTTCCAGGAATTCTTTAGATGTAAGAGAAATTTTCATTGTTTTTGCTTTTATTTTTCTGAATTTAAAATCTAATATTGAGAAAAAAATATTTAAACGTTAGCAGAATGGTTTTCTTGCTTAAAATAGACCAGTGAGTAGATTTAAAACACTTGGGTGTTTAATAAAAGCATCAATAAAATGAACATGGAGGAAGCTACTATTATTGTAAGAAATCTTGTTATTCTCATATAAAGAAACATTGTTCTTACCATTTTTAATACTCAAACATATAATTAGGTGGTATTAGTCAAGGTTCTCTGGAGAAACAGAACCAACAAGATGTATAGAAAGAGATTTATTGTAAGGAATTGGTTCATGCAATTATGGAATCTGAGAAGTCCCAATATCTACAAACTGGAGCCCCAGGAGAGCCACCGGCAGACTTTCAGTTCAAGTACAAAGACCTGACCAATAGGAGAGCCACTGCTATAAGTTCCAGTCTGAAAGTCAGGGAGGTCAGCAGGCTCAAGACTCTAGAAGAGCGGACATATCAGGGCAAGTTTGAAGGCAGAAATAAAAAGTGATGTTCCAGCTCAAGCGCTGCTCTACAGAAAGTTTCTTCTTAGGTTCTGTTCAGATTTGCAGTTGATTGGAGAAGGTCCATTTGCTTTACTTAGTCTACCAATTCAAATGATTAAACTCATCCAGAAACACCCTCACAGGCACACTCAGAATAATATTTGGTCAAATGTCTGGGTATCTATGTCCCACTCAAATTGATACATAAAATTAATCATTGCATAAGTCAGCTCAAAGCCAACACTTATTGTCCTGATAAGTACAAAGACTCTACTCACACTGAAATTTACATAAATAGGAAAAAATAACCTTTTATCACTCTTTGTAAAGTGACAACTCAAAGACCAATATGTTATTTTAACAGACAAAAAAGCCAAATCCATGTTTTGCACTGACATAATATTTGGCAGGAAAACTTTGTTAAATGAATTTTTATTAAAATAAATAGCATGTAATAAAATTTTGCCAAAATTTTAACATACGAAAAATATCTTTACAAGTCCAGATATAAAAAAGCAATAAAATTCACTTCCCTTAAACTTTTTCAGATTTGCTGCACTACTTCAAAACTGGTTTTTCACTATTGCTTTTTTATGTTCTGGACCAAATAGCTAGTGGGTTTTGTTGTTGTTTTGTGTTTTTGTTTGTTTGTTTTATGTTTTTATGTTAGGGTGAAACTGAGATCCAACTTTTCTCCTCCTGGCAGGGTTCTTGGTATTCAGAATCTAAGAATAAATTCATAGAAAACAATCAAGCAGAAGCAATAGAATGACAGTTTATTAGGAGATAGGAAAGCTTTCGATACAATGGAAGGGGTCTCTAATGAATTGCTGTAGCAAATGGGCTGGGTTTTTATGCCTTGCCTGTCCTCCCAAACCTGCTCACAAACACTGACTGGGTCCTTCAAACCTACCTGGCTTTCTCTGAACCTGAACTGTCTGGCCCCTGTTAATTGGCCCTTTATTTGTGAGACGGCTTTTCCCCCCGAATTCCCAGGAGAAGTACCTCCTCTGGTACTGCCCTGCCTCCCAATAGCCGATGACCAAGGACTGAGCAGGTCACCCTAAAGGAGTCCTCTCACTTCTGCTCTGTGCCTGTTTCCCAGTCCCTGCTTAAAGCCTTTCAACTCCTATCACTAAGAATGCTTTCAAAAAGACACTTAGAAATTTATTTTGCCCATTTTCACATTTGTATCAGGTTATAGAAAGTGATTTAAACAGGTAAAGCTTTGAGAGGATGAATTTGTATATTATTAAGAAAGACCCAAGGTGGAGAAAGAGATACCACAAGCAAAAGGAGCTTGCCAACTCTTAATTAGATTCTTATCAATTAAGAAACCATTTATTTGTCAACATCAACTTAAAATACTACCTCTGCCTCTCTCTAACAACTTTTCTAAACACTTGTTTTCCTACATAAATGCATGTTTGTTCTGACAAGTTAATAGCAAAAGAACAAGTATGCTGAGAACTTACATCAGGGTGAATATACAAAATGTTGGGGACGTATCCTACCGTAGAAGATGAAGGGAGTCAAACCCCTAGAGACCATCCTCTCTGGCTGTTCTCCACTTCTTGAAACAGAATTGCCAAACTTGATTTCCAATCTCAAGGGGCCCAAATGGAGCAAACAATTTGAGTTTAATGCAAAGGGGATAGAAACGAATAGTGAGACCACTGTGCGTGGCTAAGGCCTTAATTCCTATGTAAATAAAATATAAATATGAAAAAGATAGCCAATGTAAAGGAAAATATTACTGAAATAATAGCATAGCTGGTAGTTAAATGTGCCAAAATTTATGTAGTTGGAATCTGATGCTTGCCAGGTTTCAAGGTTTGACAAACATTTGTTTAGATCAAATGAGTGGGGAAAAAAAGTCATTTGCTTGTCCAAGCCAGACTTTTCCCTGATAATCTGCTCCTAGTTGAACATATGGATCTAGATACAACACTACCTGATTCTGGCCTACAAGAGGGCTAGGCTTGGTATGATTTCAGATAAGTTTAATTAAAATAGAAGTCAGGTGGAGGAAGGAACACTTCGATGAAGACAGAGAACCTGCCAGGTAATTGTATGAGAAGAATATTCTACACGGAAAAGATACTCCTTCAAATGGAAACAACTGGCTCATGATGCAGAGCCTCCCTTTTCTGTTGAAGCTGAATATGGTCATCATCTCCTCATAATTCAATTTAAAGGCAAAGACGTGAAGCTCAACATCGTGTGTTGCTGTCGCAACTTTGAGGATGGCAACCATGTAACCACATTCCTCTGGTTAGGGAACTAGATTAGAACCTGGGCTGAGATTATTTTACCCCGTGTGTGTGTGTGTGTGTGTGTGTGTGCTTTAACAATAGCAATTTTGAGATCCTCCAGCAAGGAAAAGTCATCTGTTTGACACAAGGTCTATCCTTAGAACCCAGTGGGCTGTAGGTTGGGATAGTCATGACCTTGGAGTGGCAGTACTAGATCAGTTTCTTCTGCACAAGTTATCGGTGACACTTGATCTGGTTAGTTTCTGATTTGTATTTCAGTCAAGGTTTTTCCAAGATCATTTCAATCTGGAAGTGGTTGAAATTGCAGATTTCCAAGGTTTTCACCAGCTTTTCATCCACTAGCTCTTCCCCCACCTCCTAGGTATCCAAGAATTTTGCTTTACTGCTAAGGATATTTGCTTCATTGTCTTTGGATGAAAAGACGTTTTCCAGACTGTAATTCATGTGGCCAGTGAATATGATGGAAACCCAGATCGCTCAGTTTCATAGCCTTGAGGGTCTGTTGGTAGGCTTCTTTTACTAGAGATTTCTCAAAGAAAGAGAAGCTAAGACTTGCTAACAATAAAGAGGTTCTCCCACTTCACAATCTTCTCTTGGATTTTCTCTCAGATAGCTTCCTCCTTCTCATTCTGATAGATGGAGGCACAGATATGGTGATATCCTGAATCCACTGATGCCTTCACAGCTTTCTTACTTTGCCTGGGGTAGATTTACAGGACTCACACCCACTATGGACATCTTGGCTTTGTTACTGAGTTCCACAGAGATGGCAGAAACTTTGATAACATAGATATTAATCTATATCTAGAATTATTTCTTGGTATTTTATTTTATTTATTTATTTTGAGACAGAGTCTCATTTTGTCACCCTGGGTAGAGTACTGTGGCATCATAGCTCACAGCAACTTCAAATTCTTGGGCTCAAAGGGTCCTCTTGCTTCAGCCTTCTGAGTAGCTGGGACTACAAGCACCCACCAACATGCCAAGCTAGTTTTTTTGTTTTTAGTAGAGGCAAAGATCTCACTCTTGCTGAGGCCAGTCTTGAACTCCTGAGCTCAAGAAATCCACCTGCTTTGGCCTCCCAGAGTGCAAGGATTACAGGCATGAGCCACCACACCTGGCATATTTCTTAGTATTTTAAAGTAATTATTTATTTTAAACCTATCTATTCATGCTTTTGAAAAAAATGCATTATTTGTTATTTAAATGACTCACATGCATGTATTTTATTTTAAGAATGAAATATTTTGCAAATGAGCAGAATGAGTAACTAATTCTCATAATTGTTAATAGGGTTGTAAATGTTGGAAAGTATGGTATTACTTTTGAAGTAGCCAAAAATTTTCTGTAATGTAGTTTGAAAATATCCAGAAAATAAAAAACAAATAATATACAGCTTCCATAAACAAACGTGGGGAAATGGTGGCAAGGAAGCTGAATTAGCTTCTAAAAGACATTTGGTTTATACTGATCAAGAATCTATTACTTTTAATTTTCATTATTTTAGGTTACATACACATTCTCTAATATTCTAGTTTGAACCATTCCTTATTTTGTTCCTTCTAATAAACATCATTCACTTGTATATGCTTCTTGGACCCTATATCCATTTGTGTTTGTTATTCCTGCCCGATACACCTTATTTTCTAGAAGATAATTCTTAGTAGATTTACAAAATCAAAATGTCCTAAAAGAAAAAAAATCCTCCCCATCCCTTGCAATGAGGATTTTTGAGTTAGGAAAGCTGGTCTTCTACTTCCTTCCAGGTCACAGAATAGTAATAGCAGTAATAACATCTTGAAAATGTACATTCTCTAACAATCATCTATAGCAAATTCTTTTGTGTTATTGAGCAAAGGTAAGTGAAGGGGATGTTGGGGTAACCAGCTCACCCCAGTTAGTCAGGGACTTTGTAGTACTGAAAGTACTTGGACTTTGTCCAAGGAACTTCCTTCAATCTTGAGCAAAACTAGAATGAGCATTCACGAAAATTTGGCTTTTCTGAAGATAGGTGAGAATAGCAGTGTAACATACTGCTTTCGTACCCAATCTCATTTTTATTGTAAAGGACAAATTTCATAGCTATAGGCAAACTCCTGTCAATACTCAGGCAAACACAAAGTAGCTACATAATTAGATGCAATGGAAATTAACGTTTTCAGAGCACCTATCAACTTGCTTTGTTATCAAATAGACTCCATATGGTCCAATCAAATGTTTTAACATTTCAATGAGATTCCATGGCCAGGATAATTTGCTCGCTGACATAATGAGAAAAATAACAGACTACTCCATTTTAAAATTGTTGCAACCTTTATTTCTACATAATAGCCATATCTTAAGATAAAGAAAAATTGATTTATGCTTTACATTGCTGGAAATGCAATATTAACTGTTCTTAACAATGCATAACATTGTCATAACATTAACATCCTAGCCCCTGTACAATATTTTGCTCATTTGATGTCTCAAATGGAATTCATTGTTACTTTTCTTAAAAATAACTTTATTAATGTCACCAGTAAATAAATAGTGTTTTTCTTGTTTTCTTTCAAAATATTAAGGGTGTAGAAATGTTTTTGTTACATGGATACCTGTCATAATGCTTAAGTGAAGGCATACGGTGTGCCGGTAACCAGAAGAGTATACAAGAAACTGGTAGGTATGTCTTTGTGGCCACACCTCCTCCACTACTATTCTCCCTTCTTAGTTTCCAATGACCTTTTCATCTGTCTGTACCTATATGTAGCTATCATTTAGCTCCCACATATTAGTGAGAAAATACAGTATTGGATTTTTCATTCCTGAGATATTTCACTTAGGATAGTGGTCCCCCTTAAGATAATGGTTTGATCCATGTTGCTGAAAATGATATTATTTCATTCCTTTGTATGGCTCAGTAGAACTCCATTATATATGCATGTGTGTATGTATGTGTATATATGTATGTATATAAATGTGGGTTGCATAGATATGTATGTGTATATATTTCCTTTATCCACTCATTAATTGTTGGGCACTTAGGTCCCACATCTTTGCAATTGTGAATTGTGCTGTACTAAACATTTAAGTGAAGATGTCTTTTTTTATAAAAATGACTTCTTCTTTTCCTTTAGGTAGGTACCTAGCATTGGGATTGCTGGATCAAATTATAGGTCTACATTTATTTTTTTAAGGAATCACCATACTGTTTTCCATAGAGGATGAACTAATTTACGGTCTCACTAATAGTGAATAGGTATCTGTAGGGAGCCAGCCCCCACACAACCTGTGAGTGTGCCCAGTGATCAGAGGTGAGGAGGAAATAAAAAAATAAAGACAACAGAAATAGAGTAGGATTTACAGAATGGGCCTACGGGGGCAATGCCTTTTACGTGAGAGACAGCGATGATCCCGAACTCTGGATGCGCTTGATTTTTATTACTTCTCTTGATCGGCAAATGGGTGTTTGCAACAAACAACAATATACATTATCTTTATAGTTTCTCATATCCTAATTCTCCATTCTCCATATGACTACCCTTCTGCTATTTTCATTATTTTACTTCTTTAAGAGATTTAACAATCACTAACAGGATTATAGAATACAGAAGAAGAAAGAACATGGACTTTGGCGCTGGATACCACCCAGTCAATCCTCTGTGTTCCTGCAGGACAGATTCTCCCTACTCATATCAGGAGCCAGGAGAAAAAAGGCTGAATACTTTTATCTCATACCCACAGGAACTAGTTTTTCTTACTCAATGAGCCAGCTGCACATGCTGTCTATTTAACCTTAAAATGGCTCCCTAAGCCCTTTCAAGCTTCAGCCAGGCCCTTATGGACCTTTTTCCTGGGGTCCTTTATGGCTTCAGCCAGGTCCTGCCTGGCAGGTCTTTTTCCTGAAGTCCTTTGATATTTGTGCCAAGCTATTTCGTGGGATTCCCCAGTACAGTATGATCTTTGTGGAGGCTTGTGTTCTTACCCATCATCCTGCATACCTGACCCTGATCACAAAACTTTTGTACAATCATTTCTTTAATATGTCAATCTAACTCCATTCCCATAATCCTAACTTCACTAACGTTCACCCAAGGGTATACCTTTCTGTCTGCATACACACCAGCAACTGCTATTTTTAAAAAAACTTTTTAATAATTATCATTCTGGTAGGGGTAAACGGTCTCATATGGTAGTCTTAATTTGCATTTCTCTGTTGATTAGTCATGTTGAATATTTTTTCATATGTGTCTACGCCATTTCTGTATTTTCAAAACTTCTGCTCATCTCCTTTGCTTACTTTTTTTAACAGAAGAAATAAAATTTTAATAATGATCTTTTTTTAATTAATTTTTTTGTTGTTAAATCATAGCTGTGTACATTAGTGCAATCAAGGGGTACAATATAATGGTTTCATATACAATCTGAAATATTATCATCAAACTGTTCAACATATCCTTCATGGCATTTTCTTAGTTATTGTATGTAGACATTTGTATTCTGCATTTAGTAAGTTTTGCCTGTATCCATGCTAAGATGCACGGTAGGTGTGGCCCCACCCATTACCCTCCCACCACCCTAACCTCCCCACTCCCTTCCCCTTCCTTGGCCCTTTCCCCATGGTCTTATGCTATTAGTTGGGTTATAGCCTTCATGTGAAAGCTACAATTTAGCTTCATAGTAGGGCTGAGTATATTGGATACATTTTCTTCCATTCCTGAGATACTTTGCTAAGAAGAATATGTTCCAGCTCCATCCAAGTAAACATAAAGAGGTAAAGTCTCCATCTTTCTTTAAGGCTGCATAATATTTCATGGTATACATGTACCACAATTTGCTAGTCCATTCATGGGTTGATGGGCACTTAGGCTTCTTCCATCACTTAGCAATTATGAATTGGGCTGCAATAAACATTCTGGTACAGATGTCTTTGTTATATTGTGATTTTTGGTCTTCTGGGTATAAACCTAGTAAAGGAATTATAGGATTGAATGGCAGGTCTATTTTTCGGTTCCTAAGTATTCTCCAAACATCATTCCAAAAGGAATGTATTAGTGTCATTCCCACCAGCAGTGTAGAAGTGTGCCCTGTCCTCCGCACCCATGCCAACATCTCTGGTTTTGGGATTTTGTTATGTGGCCTACTCTTACTGGGGTTAGGTGATATCACAAAGTAGTTTTGATTTGCATTTCTCTGATGATTAAGGATGATGAGCTTTTTTTCATGTGTTTGTAGATCTTGCATCTGTCTTCTTTAGAGAAGTTTCTCTTCAAGTCCCTTACCCACCCTGAGAGGGGATCACGTGTTCTTTTCTTGCTAATATGTTTGAGTTCTCTGTGGATTCTGGTTATTAAACCTTTATTGGAGGAATAACCTCCAAATATTTTCTCCCATTCTGAGGGCTGTCTGCTTGCTTTACTTACTATGTTCTTGGCTGTGCAGAGCTTTTTAGTTTGATCAGGTTCCAGTCATGTATTTTTGATACTGCTTCAATTGCCTGGGGAGTCCTGGTCATAAAGTATTCACCCAGGCCGATTCCTTCAAGAGTTTTCCTTGCACTTTCTTCAGGTATTTTTATAGTTTTATGTCTTAAGTTTAAATCTTTAATCCAGTGAGAGTCTATCATAGTTAATGATGAAAGGCGTGGGTCCAGTTTCAATAATCTACAGGTAGCCAGCCAGTGTACCCAGCACCATTTGTTAAATAGGGAATCTTTTCCCCACTGAAAGTTTTTAATTGGCTTGTCAAAGATCAAATAATGGTAAGTAGTTGGATTCACCTCTTGGTTCTCTGTTCTGTTGCAGACATCTACTTCTCTGCTTTTGTGCCAGTACCATGCTGTTTTGATCACTATCGATTTATAGTACAGTCTCAGGTCTGGTAGCGTGATTCCTCCTGCTTTCTTTTTCTTACTGAGTAATGTTTTGGCTATTCAAGGTTTTTTCTGATCCCATATAAAATTAAGTATTATTTTTTCAAGATCTTTAAAATATGATATTGGAGATTTAATAGGGATTTCATTAAAATTATATATTGCCTTGGGTAGTATAGACATTTTAACAATGTTGATTCTTCCCAGCCATGAGCATGGTATGTTTTTCCAACTGTTAACATCTTCAGCAATTTCTTTTCTTAAAGTTTCATAGTTCTCTTTGTAGAGATCTTTCAAATCCTTTTTTAGGTATGCTCCCAAGTATTTCATCTTCTTTGGCACTACTGTGAAAGGAATAGAGTTCTTGACTGTTTTTTTGGCATGGTTATTGTTGGTATATATATAAGCTACAGATTTATGGGTGTTGATTTTGTAGCCTGAGACATTGCTGTATTCCTTGATCACTTCTAAAAGTTTTGTAGTAGAATCCCTAGTGTTTTTCAGATATACGATCATATCATCTGTGAGGAGTGAAAGTTTGATCTCTTCTGACCCTATGTGGATCCCCTTGATTGCCTTTTCTTCCCTAATTGCAATGGCTAAAACTTCCATTACAATGGTAAAGAGCAATGGAGACAATGGGCAACCTTGCCTGGTTCCTGATCTAAGTGGAAATGATTTCAATTTAACTCCATTCAATACGATGTTGGCTGTGGCTTTGCAGTAGATGGCCTCTATTAGTTTAAGAAATGTCCCTTCTGTACCAATTTTCTTAAGTGTTCTGATCGTGAAGGCATGCTGGTTATTATCAAAAGCTTTTTCTGCATCAATTGAGAGAATCATATGGTCTTTAATTTTTAGTTTGTTTATGTGCTGAATTACATTTATAGATTTACATATATTGAACCAGCCTTGGGACCCTGGGATTAATCCCACTTGGTCATGGTGTATAATTTTTTTGATGTGTTGTTGGATTCTGTTCATTAGTATCTTATTGAGTATTTTTGCATCCATATTCATTAGTGATATTGGTTTATAATTTTTTTTTCTTGTTGGGTCTTTCCCTGGTTTGGGGATCAAGGTGATGTTTGCTTCGAAGAATGTGTAGGGTAATATTCCTTCTTTTTCTATATTTTGGAGGAGGTTTAGTAATATAGGTACTAGTTCTTCTTTAAAGGTTTGGTAGAATTCTGACATAAAGCCATCTGGTCCTGGGCTTTTCTTTTTAGGGTAATTTTGTATAGTTGATGCTATTTTAGAACTTGATATAGGCCTGTTCAACATTTCTGCTTCATTCCGGCTAAGTCTTGGTAGGTGGTGTACTTCCAGGTATTGGTCGATTTCTTTCAAATTTTCATATTTCTGAGAGTAGAGTTTCGTGTAGTATTCGTTAAGGATTTTTTGAATTTCTGAGGTGTCTGTTGTTATTTCATCATTACCATTTCTGATTGATGAAATTAGAGATTTTATTCTTTTTATTCCTGGTTAGTTTGGCCAAAGGTTTATCTATTTTATTGATCTTTTAAAAAAAAAAAACTTTTGGATTTATTGATCTGTTGTATAATTCTTTTGTTTTCAATTTCATTTAATTCTGCTCTGATTTTGGTTATTTCATTTCTGCTGCTGGGTTTGGGGTTGGAGTGTTCTTCATTCTCCAGTTGCTTGAGATGTCCCATAAAGTTATTAACTTTCTCTCTGTCCGTTTTCTTGAGGAAGGCTTTCAGTGCTATAAATTTCCCTCTTAGGACTGCCTTTGCATTATCCCAGAGGTTCTGATAATTTGTGTCTTGATTGTTGTTTTGTTCAAAAAATTTGGTGATTTCCTTCTTAATCTTGTCTATAACCCATCTATCCTTCAGCATAAGATTGTTTAGCTTCCATGTTTTTGTATGGGCATGCAGGTTCCTGTTGTTATTGAGTTCAACTTTTATTCCATGATGGTCTGAGAAGATGCAAGGAATAATTTCTATTTTTTTAAATTTGCTGAGATTAGATTTGTGTCCTAGGATGCAGTCAATTTTGGAGTATGTTATGTGGGCTGGTGAGAAGAATGTGTATTCATTTTTGTTGGGATGAAATGTTCTGTAGATGTCTGCTAAGTCCAGGTGTTGAATGGTTAAGTTTAAATCTACAATTTCTTTGCTTAGCTTCCTTTTGGAGGATCTATCCAGCACTGCTAAAGGGGTGTTAAAATCTCCAACTACTATGGAAATGGAGAAAATCAAGTTGCTCATGTCTGTTAGTGTTTCTCTTATAAATTGAGGTGTGTTTTGGTTGGGTGCATAAATATTAATAATTGAGATCTCATCATATTGGGTATTACCTTTAACAAATATGAAGTGTCCATTTTCATCCTTCCTTATTTTGGTTGGTTTAAAGCCTATTGCATCTGCAAATAAGATTACAATGCTGCTTTTTTCTGCTTTCCATTTGCCTGGAGTATAGATGACCATCCCTTCACCTTGAGTCTATATTTGTCTTTTAATGTAAGATGTGATTCTTGTATGTAGCAGATATCTGACTTGAGTTTTTGTATCTAGTCAGCCAATCCATGCCTCTTTAGAGGACAATTTAAACCATTCACAATTATTGAGAATATTGATAAGCCTTTCGAGAGTCTGGTGGACATTTTTAATCCTTTTGTGACTGTGGAAGTTGGAATTTGATCAAAATTTTCTGGGTGGGTTTACTTTTGTGGTGGAGGATTACACTGGTCTTTTTTGAGGATAGGTCTGAGAATATCCTGGAAAGCTGGTTTAGTTATGGCAAATTTCTTCAACATGTGAATGTTATTGAAGTATTTAGTTTCTCCATGATAAATTAAACTCAGTTTAGCTGGGTACATGATCCTAGGTTGAAAGTTATTTTGTTTTAGGAGATTAAAAGTCGATGACCATCCTCTTCTAGCTTGAAAGGTTTCAGCAGAGAGATCTGCAGTTATTCTAATATTCTTGCCCTTGTAGGTGATGGTTTTCTTTCGTCTAGCTGCTTTCAGAATTTTCTCCTTCATATTAACTTTAGTGAAATTGATTATGATGTGTCTGGGGGATGTCTTATTTGGGTTGAGTCATGCTGGAGTTTTGAAACTGTCTGCTATCTGAATTTCAGAATCTGTTGGCATGTCTGGAAAGGTCTCCTTCATAATCTCATGGAGAAGAGACTCTGTGCCTTGTGAAACCACTTTGTCGCTTTCAGGGATCCCTATAAGACAAATATTGGTTTTCTTCAAATTATCCCAGAGCTATCTGAAAGAGTGATCTGTTTTTGCCCTCCATTTCTCTTCCTCTTTTAGAATTTGGGAGCGTTCGAAAGCTTTGTCTTCAGTGTCAGAAATCCTTTCTTCTGCTTGCTCCATTCTGTTACTGAGGGATTCTACTGTGTTTCTCAGATCTTTGAGGGCTGCAATTTCTTGTCTCAATGTGTCAAAATCTTTGGTCATTTGGTCTTTGAATTTGTTGAATTCTTGAGATATCTTTTGGTTACTTCTTGGAGTTCTAATTCGATCTTATTTGCTATCCAGATTCTGAATTTGATTTCTGACATCTCAGCAATTTGTTTGTGCATGGGATCTTTTGCTGTGTCTGCCCCATTGATCCTTGGGGGAGTTTATCTACTCTGATTATTCATATTGCCAGAGTTTTTCTGTTGATTACTCCTTATGATTGTTTTTCACCGTACCTCTGGCCGTCCTCAGAGTTGAGGAGGGGGTCTCTCCAAGATTAGACCCCAGCGGGACCACTCTATTGTTACTGAATTTTTGTATGGAGTGACCCTGTGTAGTACCTCTGTGGCTGCCCCAGCTAGGGAGTTCTGGTTGTGGAAGCAGCTCCAGGGTGTGAAACACCCGGATCCAGCAACAGGGTGCAAGGTGGTGCACATGGTTCTGGGAGTGCCTCGCACACAGTGACTTTGGCACAGAGAGCCCAAGGCTTCAGCAGTCTCTGGCCAGGGGAAGGGCTCTGCGCAGAGGTGGGGGGGCTCTGGAGGGCACACGGCTACCAGTGTCCCTGGCCAGACGAGTGGGCTGGTGTGGAGGCAGGGAGGGTACAGGAGTAAGGATGCTGGGTTGCGTGGCTCCCACCGTTCCTGGTCAGGGCTTGTGGAGGCCCAGCGGGTGTGGGGTGTGGGTTGCGGGGTCATGCTGCAGTGCTCATTGAGGTCCAGGTGGCACCAAACCCAGGAGTTTGAGGGTACTATGAGCTGTGACACCACGGCACTCTACCCAGGGCAACAGCCTGAGGCTCCAATGTGCCAAAACCGGTCTCACTCTGCCCCTGATTGTTAAGGCTGTAAGGCAGCTCAGTCCCCACCTTTAGGCTGCTCAGTCACTAAGTTACTAGTTCCCGCCCAATTCTTGCTCTGCAACCCTGAATGCGGAGCTTGCCGGGACAGTCTCTCATAATGGCTCTCTGAGACCCACAGCTGAATACTATTAGCTCCATCTGACTTAGCGTTTCAGTCTGGGGCCCTAGACAATGGCCAGAGTTCTCCGCACTCCTGCTCAAGCTCTCCCCAAGGCAGTTTAACTGAGTGCCAAGTCCAAAAACACCAAAACAGTTCACAAGTAAGGCCTTTTTGGTTTGCAGTCTTACTGCTGCTTGTATGGTTGCCGGCGGGATTTGGTCAATCGAACACATGCAACCACTTGCCAGTTTTCCACAGTTTTTGTCCTTCTCTTGGGGTCCAGAAGTCCCTAGCTGACTCCCTGTATCCCCAAAGGGATGATTATAGGCAGATCCCTTGAGCCAGAGATGCCTGGAGTCTTATCTCCCCAGACTCACCGTACCCAGTTGCAGGGAAGCTGTTACTCGGCCACCATCTTGGTCCACCCCCCATAATGATCGTTTTAATCTAATTTTCATCTTTTTAATTCTTTGTTTAAATTTATTTTTTATTTTCAAGTATTACAGGGGTACACACATTTTGATTACATAGTTTGCATCTGTACATTTTAAGTCTGTGTTATAAATGTGCCCTTCATGCAGAATATGTGGATTATACTCATTATCCATTGTACCCCCTCCCTCCTGCACCCTCCTCACTATTAGATTTCCTATGAATTCTATGCATAAGTGTTAATTGACTTCGCCCACCTTTGATAGATTTGATTTTTTGTTGCTAATTTATTTGAGTTCTTTGTATATTCTGGATATTAGTCTTCTGTCAGATGTAATTGACAGAAGTCAATTGTAATGTTGCAATTATAATGTTGTGAATATATTACTCCCATTCTTGAATATTATCTATTCACTTTATTCACTATTTCCTTTACTGTGCAGAAACTTTTTAACTTAATTAAGTTGACTTTATTTGTATTTATCTTTGGTGTCTTAGTCATAAATTCTTTGCCTAGGCCAATGTCTGGGAGAGTTTTTCCTATTCTTGGAGGGAGGATTTTTGTGATTTCCCTCCTTACATATAAGTGTTTTGTCCATCTTGAATTAGTTTTTGCTGATAGTGAGAGATAGCAATCCTGTTTCATTTTTCTGCATGTGGCTATCCAATTTTCCCAGCACCATTTATTGAATAGGACTTCCTTTCCCTGGTGAATGCTGTTTTCTGCTTTCTCAACAATCATTTGGTTATAGGCAGACAGTTTTGTATCTAGGTATTCCATTTTGTTCCATTGGTCTGTGTCTCATTCTGTTTTGGTTACTATAGGTTTGTAGTATAATTTGCAGTCTGATAACATGATGTCTCCAGATTTTTCTTTTTGTTTAGGATGGCTTTGACTACTTACAGTCTTTTTGGTTACAGATTAAGGTTAGGATTATTTTTTTCTAGGTCTGTGTAAAAAGATATTTATATTTTAATAAGAATTGCACTGAATCTATAGATCACTTTAGGCTATAAGGACATTTTAACAGTGTTGATTCTGCCAATTCATGAGCAAGGGAATGTTTTTCCTTTTATTCTGTCATCTTCAATTTCTTTCATCAGCTTGTAGAGAACTTTAACCTTCTTGCTTAAGCATATTCATTCCTACCCTCTTTCCCCGAAAATAAGACATCCTCCAAAAATAAGACCTACTTACAGGAAAGATAAGACGTCCCCCGAAAATAAGATCCAGCGTATCTTTGGGAGCACACCTTGAAATAAGACACTGTCTTATTTTTGGGAAAACAAGGTAGGTATTTTTTTTTTCTTTGTAGCTATTGTGAATGTTACTAAGTCCTTACTTAATTTGTCTCTCCGCTTGACTGTTATTAGTATACAGAAAGACTACATAGTTGTGAACATTGATTTTGTAACTGAGACTTTGCTGAATTTATTTATCAAATCTGGAGTGTTTTTGGTTTTCTAACAATAGACCATATATCAGCAAACAGTGTTACTGTGATCTCCTTTCTCGATTTGTATGTTCTTTATTTTTTTCTCTTTCCTAATTGCTCTGGCTAAGACTTCCAATACTGTGTTAAATGGAAATGGTGACAGTGGGCACCCTTGTCTTGTTCCAGTTCATTTGTAGAACACTTTCAACTTTTTCCAATTCAGTGTGGTGTTAGCTATGGCTTTGTCACATACATCTTATATAATTTTAAGTGTGTTTCTTCTATGCCTAGTTTGTTGTGGGTTTATTATCATGAAAGTATTGGATGTAATGGAATTCTTTTTTTCTGCATCTATTGTGATGATTATATGGTCTTTGTTTTTGTTTTTGTTTATTACATTTCTTGGTTTGCACATATGGAACCATCCTTACATCTCTAGGATAAAACCTAGTTGATAATGCTAAATTATTGATTTGATTTGTTGTTGAATTTAGTTTTTTGGTATTTTTTTAAAAGATTTTTCCATTTATATTTGTAAAAGATATCAGCTCATAGTTTTCTTTTTTTGTGTCCTTTCTCGGCTGTAGTATCAAGATGATATTGGCTTCATTGAATGATTCCTTCTTTCTCAAAGTTATAGAATAATTTCTGTAGAATAAGCACCAGTTCTTTGTAGGCCTGGTGCTTATTGGGATCTGAATCCATCTGGTAATTTGTATGGGAATATTGCATTAATTTCCATTTAACATACAGCTACCCAAAGAGGCAGTTAAGTCACTGACTAACGCCTGAGTGATTGTTTTGCTGCTAATAGGCAGCTTCTCTAAGGAATAAACCTGTACTTTGAACCATGATGATTCTTAAATGAAAAGTAGAAAAATGTGTAGGAAAAATGACATTTACAGTGGAAAATATTGATTTATGTATACCAGATTTTCATGTCAGGTGTAATTACATTTCTCATGTATGAAATAAGAAAATGACTTTCCATCAGTGGAACCTATTATTTGGAATGAATTGAACTTGCAGAATTAGAAGATAGTCAATATACCTTATACCTACACTGTAAAATTGAATCTTAGGTTACTTTTGTAAAATGATACTGTAAGAAGTAATTTTCTTCAAATAATCATATCAGGCTTCATAAATAATATCTCTTAAATGTAACATTGAAAAGTATGTAATATTAATAATGTATATGTCATTCTTCATTTAATGAATTACATGCTTCCATGTAAACACTGATATCTGTCTTTCAACATACCACATTTTTAATTGTATTTTGTTTTCTTGTGGAAATTAGAAACCACATGTTTCATCAGGAAAGGCCATATATCTATTGGATCTTTGTTTTCCATTTTTAAGAGGGATCTTTTAACAAAATACACACATAAATATTTTCCTGAAAACAGAAATAGATATCAAGATAAAGAGCTTTAACATTTAACACTGATCAAAAGTTTTAAGTTAGGGCGGCGCCTGTGGCTCAGTGAGTAGGGCGCCAGCCCCATATGCCGAGGGTGGCGGGTTCAAACCCAGCCCCGGCCAAACTGCAACCAAAAAATAGCCGGGCGTTGTGGCGGGCGCCTGTAGTCCCAGCTGCTCGGGAGGCTGAGGCAAGAGAATCGCGTAAGCCCAAGAGTTAAGAGGTTGCTGTGAGCCGTGTGACGCCACGGCACTCTACCTGAGGGCGGTACAGTGAGACTCTGTCTCTACAAAAAAAAAAAAAATAAAAAAAAATAAAAAAAAAAAAAAAGTTTTAAGTTAATCAACTACTCATGTCTATGTTTTTGGAAGAGGCATGAACTAAACAACTAAATATATAGCTGCTAAGGGCCAAGACTTCTGCCTGAGTCATCATGGACTATACCCTGGAGGCTGCAGAGACACAATTGAACTTGGGCCCTATGCTAGGCACAGTTTTGAGAAATAAGCAGTCTTACCAGGTAAAGTTTAATGTTTTAAGATATGAAGTCAACTATCCACTGTATTTAGTATTATGTGTTTATAATTAAATGTTGATTTAATTATATGCAATGGAAAACTTATTAGTCAAAATTCCCTAATATTTTTAACATTTAATAATGATTCACCCCAGTATGCATGAATTTTATAGCTTACATAAAATCATGTGGAAATTAGAAACAACATGTTTCATTAAGAAGGGCCATACATATATTGGAACTTTGTTTTCCATTTTTAAGAGGGATCATTTTTTTGCAGTTTTTGGCCGGGGCTGGGTTTGAACCTGCCACCTCTGGCATATGGGGCGGCACCCCACCCCTTTGAGCCATAGGCACCGCCCTAAGAGGGATCTTTTAACAAAATATACACATAAACATTTTCCTGAACACAGAAATAGATAACAAGATAAAGAGCTTTATCATTTAACATTGATCACATTTTTAAGTTAATCAACTACTCATGTCTATCTAGTTAATGATCAGTAAGAAATTAAAGTTTTTAAAAGTTTTCTGACTGCAAGAAGCATATATTTTCTTTAGGGGTCCTGTAATAGATTTAACTAATAATTCAAATGGGAAAAGAAAAAGAATTTAAATTTATTTCTTAAAGTTTCTTTTGGAGCCAAGCTTTTGCCAGAATTTACAATATTCCATGAAAGCCAGAAAATCAAGCATAATACAGGTATGTATTTTCTGTTGCATATGAATAACATGCTATAAAAGGAAACTATCATGCTAGAGGTCACACATCTTATACAAGACAGGATTCAAAACATGATCTTTCAGACTCTAATGTCCATGTTTTATTTACCTTGTAAGAGCAGAAAACAACTGCAGTGTTTTCACTGTCATTATTTCAAAGGATTAATTGAGCTGTATATGTTTTACTATAGGCATAGCTCATCTTATTACATTTCACACATACTGCATTTTTTACTAATTAAGTATTATTCGTGGCTGCCTTGCATCGAGCAAGTCTAGCTATGGCACTGTTTTTCTGATGGCATGTGCTCTTTTTGTGTCTCAGTTTCACATATTGTTAATTCTTGCAATATTTCTAAGTTTTTCATTTTTATATCTGTTATTGTGATCTGTAATCAGTGATATTCTATGTCACCATTGTAATTATTCAGGGATGCATGAACCACACCTATATATAATGGCACACTTAATCCATAAATGTTGTGTGTGCTTTGACTGCTCCACCCACCAGCCCTTCTCCCATCTCTCTCTTTTCCAGCCTCCCTATTTCCTGAGACACAGTATTGAAATTAGAACAGTTAAAAACCCTATAATGGCTGCTGTGAGTTCAAGTGAAAGGAAAAGCAGCACATCTCTCACAAAATAAAAATCTAGAAATAACTAAGTTTTTGTGAGAAAGGCATGTAAAGTTGAAATACATGAGAATTAAACATAAAAAAATAAACATGATTTTCTGCATGTTAGTTCAATTCTCTCAGTATCAGATACCTCCTAGGTAAAATGAACATTGCTATATTTTTTCAAGTGTTTATTATTAAACATTAATGAGATACTTCATTATAGCAACAAACCTATGGTTTGACACAGAATATTTCTGTCATCTAATATAACTTCTACAAACCAATTTACCCCCACTTTTCATTAAAAATACTGCCCATTTTAGATTTTTTAATTCACAAAGTAAACATGTCAATGATGCATAGTTGCAATTAATATTTTATAACTACTTTACATGATAATATTTAAATTTCACTCATAGTTGTAATAAATATGTTAAACATTGAAAAATAATCAGTTTACATAATGACAATGTCAGCATAATTATTATTACCTCACTTCTCTACAACGTAAACTAGTAAAGATGTTGATAAATTTAAAATGTACTATGAATTACAATTTAAAAGTATTCTTATAATCTAAAAGAAAATAGTGTCTTAGACCTACTGCACCTTTTTATTCTTCACCTTGTAAGTTATAAAGTGTTGATTATTTTCATTTGTTATTGATACAAGTCTGTAGGCAAACTGATATATCTGTAACTGAAAAACTGTTTGAGAAATGTTCTAATTCCACTGTCAGAATGAATCATTGTTGCAATATCATGGAGGATGAAAGAGGGTCAATTCCTACATATAACGCATAATCAGTTGCCATGCTTGTAGTCTTGTCTGTATTCCTCAGCTGTCTAAGTTCTAAGAATCATAAGTTCAGTATCTTCAATATATCTTGAACTTTTTGTTTTTTAAATGTATCATTTCTCATTGTATTAATTTTTCTCAAATTTATTAAAAGGTCTTCATTTATTTCCATATCATTAACTATTTGCATTTCATGATAATATATGCTTGGATTATACTCTCTTTTATTCTCCCATCTATTCCTGTGAAAATAATATACTGATGGAAACAACCTCTGGGGGAAAATTGAAATATAATGGATAATTTGATGCTATATAGTTCTTTCCATTAAAATCCATGCATATCAGTAACTTTTGTTCTATTATCTATGAAATGGATAACGAAAAGAGAAAATAAATATAAGAGGAACTCATCCATGAAAATACAGAGAGCACGTTTTACTATATCTTGATATGCATGACAAAGAGAGTTTATACACAGAAAAGACATGAAATTGTGTACTTATGAAAGTTATATAGCATAAATGCACTGCTATCTTTAGTGCATAGACTACATATTATTTCAAACGAATGGTGCCACTGCATACAAAATAAATATTCTTGTCTTATTAATCTTATAATTATATGAATACATTAAGATTTAAAAATAAACATTCTGTCTCATATATGTATATGCTTACATTTAAATATTATTCAATATATAATTGAGATATAAATCATTAATGATAAATTATCTTTTCTGTAAATCATTGAAATCTGTAATGCTTCTAAAAAAAAAAGGAATCCGTAATGCCTTTAATTAGCTCAGTTATCAGTTTTGGCTAGCAACATTTCAAACACTCAATAGCCACATGTGGCTATATTCATATATATGTATATAAATCTTAAATATCTTGTAAATGCATAGTAACTTTAGAAGTTTCCATTGGTTTTGCTTTTTCATCTATTTGAGGGTTTGTCATATACCTAGACAAATTAGTTCATTAAGATAATGCGTGAGCCCTTTATCATTATGAAGTGTCCCATCTTCCCTTGGTAATATCCCTTGTTCTGAAGTCTAGTTTGTCTGATATTAATATTTTCACTCTAGCATTCCTCAGTTGGTGTTTTTTTCTGTTTTTTTTTTTGTTGTTGTTTGTTTTTTTACTATTTTTTAGTCTTACCCTGGCTATATGTATATATTTTAATGACTTTTTTTGTATAAACAGCACACAATTTTGTCTTTTTAGAAAATGTAACACATCTATGTCTGCCTTTTAATTGGTGTGTTTAGACCTGCACTCTTGAATGTGGTGGCAACTAGCTATCTGTACTTACTGAGCTTTTGAAATCTTGCTAGTCAAAACTGGTATCTGAGTTATGTGTTGTAAGTGTTAAGTCTCCCCCTAGCTTTCAATGGTTTACCAAAAAAATGAAAAGCTCATTAATGGTTTCTAATATTCATTATGTGTTGAAACAATAACATTTTAAAATATTTACTTAAAGTGAAATAAACTTTTATTTGCTAAAATGGGTAATAGAAAATTTGAAATTATAATTGTGACTCACATGATGTTTATATTGAATATTTCTGGTTTAGAGTTTTACATCTAGGCAGATGGTTTTAAATCTGCCACTTTGTTTTTATTTAATATTTTAGCAAAACTTTTTTTCTTTCCACTTCAGTCTTTTTTTCCCTTTTTTTCAGATTGTTTTTATGATTTTACTGTACATCCACCATTGGTTTATTCCCACAACTTTTTTTAGTGGTTGCTCTTGGGTTTATATTGATAATATATATCTTTAACCTACTACAGTTTACCTTGAAATAATAGCATCTCTCATGCATGGTGAAAGATCCTTACAGCAGTAGACTTCATTTTCCTTTTCTCATACTTTGTGGGGGGTGGGGGCTGGGTTTTTTTTTATTCATTTTACTTTTACATATGCTATAATAACCACAATAAACTGTTAGGTTTTTTAAAAAATTATATCTTTCATATTATGGGGCATAATAATTGCATATATTTATAAAATGTGCTATTTTGATATAGGCACACAATGTATCTTAATGCAATCAAGATAATTGGGTTATCTATCACTTTAAGCCCACTTATCCTTTCATTGTATTAGAAACATTCCTTCTGTAGTTTTAGTTATTTTAAAGTATAGCCAACATATTGTTGAGTATACTCACCTCATCATGCCATCAAATATTGTTCATTCTATTTAGCTATCTAACCATATTTTTGCACCCATTTACCAACCCCACTTTTTCTTCACTTCCTATTACCCTTCTCATAATCTACTCTCTGTCTCCACGAGATCAGTTGTTTTTAATATTTAGCCTTCACATATGAGTGACAACATGCACAATTTGCTTTGCTGTTCTTGGCTTATTTCACTTCACAAAATGTTCTCCAGTTCTATCCATGTTGTGGCAAATGGCCAGATTTTGTTCTTTGGTATAGCTGTATAATACTCCACTGAGTACATGTACCACAATTTATTTATCCATTCATTTATTGATAGATACTAAGGTTGATTCCAAAACTTGGCTATAATGAATAGTCCTCTAATAATATGATAATGCAGCTAACTTTTTGATATACTGATTTTCTTTCTTTTGGATATGTATGGAGCAATAGGATTTCTTGATCAAACAATAGTTCCATTTTCAATTTTTTGAGGAATCTTCATAGTTATACTAATTTACAATCCCACTAATGGTATACAAGGATTCCCTATCTCTACCTCCTGGTCAGCTTTCATTATTGCCTGTCTTTCTAATGAAAGCCATTTTAACTGAGGTTAGATGATATATCCCTGTGTTTTTCTGATGACTAATGATGTTGAGCATTTTTTTTTTTTACATATTCTTAGCTATTTGTATGTCTTCTATTGATAAGCGTATAGTCAGGCCTTTTGCCTATTTTACTCAGATTGTTACTGTTATCTTTTATAGACATTAAACACAATGAGTTCTGTCTCATATGATTTTCCATATTTACTAGGTATAACATCATTAATTCAATTTTGTTAATACAAATTTCTGTTTGATTTTCCTTCTTATAATCTAAATAATAGGAAAGCTTTTAAAGTGCATTTAAAAGATTCTCTGTGCTATAGGCCAATTAATAAAAATTATCTCAAAATTTGTTTCTTTAAAACATCTGATTTATCTTCATTTTTCAGAAGATATCTTTCACTAGTTTAGAATTCTAGGTATTTAATTAATATATTTCTCCTTTCATATATAATTTTTGCTTTTATTTTCTAGTTGTTTTAGTTAATTCCTTCTATTATTATATTGTTAGCCATTTGACACACCATGTATGATTTATTTCATCTTTATTTCCTCTTGCTGTATTTTATTTTATGTTAATTCTACTTAAAGGTTTTTTCTAACTTCTTGAGTCTAATATTTCATACTTTATATCATATATATAAAAGTTTTGGTCATGATGCTTTTAAAAATTACTTTCTACCTATATTCATCTTCATTCTAGGATTCCAGTGCTATGTATGCATCCCACAAATGACTGTAGGTCAAGACATTGCTTTGAAATTCTCTGTCTTATTTATTGTTTTGTTTTGATTTTTCATTTAAAACAGTGTATATTGGTGTGTCTTCAGGCTCACTGACATTTAATTCTGCAATATTTATTTCTTGTAATTATTCTGTTAATTTTTTAAATTTTATACATTGTATTCTTATGGAAGTTTCATTCATACTTTTTACATACCTTTCATCTCTCTTCTCATTATAGTCAATTTTTCATTTATATTCTTGAGCAAAGTAAAATTTATAATAGGTGTTTTAAAGTTTTCATCTATATATTCCATCTTTTCTGAAATTTCTAATATTTTATTTTATTTCTATTTATACTGTGAAGTAATGTTGTTAGCCACATTAAATAAATTTAGAAGAGGCAAATGGTCACTTCTAGAGAGGACTCTGATGATGTTACTCCTTCAGAATTTTTTAGAAATGTCTGGGAAGGCATGCATCTCTCAGTAATATATAAGGCAAATTAAGTTAACTTTAAGTATATCTTAAAGATAATAATGTATCTGAATAGTATCTGAATTATAAAATGCTCCCCCTTTGTTCATTTATTAACTTATTGAACACATTGTTTATTGTCTAGATAGTATAGACGCTATTAGGCATGCAACAGCCAAGAAGACAACTTTTTCTTCAGGAAATTTACAATTCTAGTGAAGACTTCAGGCAATCAGCAAGTAAAGAACAAAAATTAATGAAAATCTATACTTTGTATTATGTGTTACAAAGGGAATAAAGATAATGATGTGATTGGTAGATCAGAGGAATTTTACTTACAGGTACAAGAAAATACACTCCAAGAAGAAAGAACTAAGTCCCAAAGGATGAAAAGAAAGCCATTCTGTCCATCGCATTTTATTCTGGCATCCAGAGCTGACTAATACAGGAATTGTGTATCCGCCATCCCTAAATTTCTAGGTTCTTCTATTTTAGAGTTTCTGATTACCATAGAAAAATATTTCAAGAGTCTCCTTAACATTTTAGTTAAAATCACCAACTGTGCTTTGTGTTCAGCAGTCAGGGAGGGTAAATGCCATTCTGACAGGGAAAATTAATGTTGATGATCAGGAGGAAAAACGGCTGAGGCTACCCAATGCCATCAAGGAAGAAAATGTTTCTTACCTTCCTGGTTCGCTGGGTCATCTTTTGAAACACGCTGCCCAGTTTTAATGGTAAATGTACAAATAAAGCAGCCACTGCTTGGGACCGGCACGATGACCAGGGCCGATGGCCTTCAAGAGTAAAATCTTCAGTGAACGCAGTAAGCCATTAAAAAAGCCCTCGATGACAGCAAAGCTATTGAGACTGGAAGGTAAAGGTGGGAGATGATGAATGTCAGTTGTGACTCTGGAGATCAGCTGCTGTGGTGAAGAAATAGTTTATCTCATTAACCTTCCTCTTGTAAGTTTCCCCAGAAAAAAGACCAATCAGATCCTGGAATACATGTTTGCAGGTGAGAGAAACTGATTGTATGAAGCCAACTGAATGCTATGTTTACTACACCATACCTTTTTCAGTCTCAAGGTTATTTATTTTCCTAAAGTTAAGATTAATCCCTGGGATATGACTGTATCCAGTAAGTGACAGATGTAGGGAAAACAAGTCTTTTATTAATTTGCAAATCTGTGGAAGTCTTCCAGCTTCCTAACTACCCAATCACATTCAAGTTCTCCATTCAGCTTGTCTCGTTTCCTCACTCCCTCGTAGGAACTGTTCTTTACAGTACTTTCTAATATTCAGCTGTGCACAAATCTCTGTCTTTGACAGCACAGTGTAAATAGTAAATAATTTATAATTTTGATGCTTGTAGATTTGGAAAGTGCCCAATAAATAGCACTTGTTTTTTCTGTCTCTGAGTTTTAAAAAACTAAAAGGCAGACATAGAAGTCAGGCAGATAGAGATCCAAATGCTTTTTTTTTTTTTCAGTTTTTTGGCCAGGGCTGGGTTTGAACCTGCCACCTCCGGTATATGGGGCCAGCGCCCTACTCCTTTGAGCCACAGGTGCTGCCCCCAAATGCTGTTTTGTAACTGATAAAGGAAAGGTTATGACTTAAGTATGTGGCAATATTGGCCTTCTTTTGAGATTCACCATTAAGCGGACTAATCTTGTTAAAATTTGGTTGGATAACTGTAAGCTTTTTATTACTCATAAGATAGAGTCTTCACAATAATTTAGATTTATGGGATGGGGGATAAAAGCAGAATTTATAGTTTATGAAAGAAAAAAAAAAATCCCAAATAAGAAAAGGAAGCTCTCAGCAAGCAGAATTAGTTCTAACACCTATGTAATACATTTATCCAGTTTTATAATTCATTTCTTACACCTTTAAAAAACATCAGTAACTTTCACAATTTTTTTTATATATGAGAAAGCTTTAGATGTAAGATAAAGAGTACAATTTTATTGATGGTGATTTTCTGGTTAGGCAAGCTCTGTGAATAGGAATCTTGACTCCTGTACATAGAAAAATCTTTAGAAATGCTATATTTACCTACTTATCTGAGCATAGAGAGATTCTCATGTGCATTTAGAGGTTATCTTAATCTCCTATCTCAGTATCTGTGTCTATATAGCTTTGCTTTCTGTAATAAGTTTGACCTATGATCATCGAAACACAAGAGAATACTGACAAAACCTAATATCTTAGTTTCTCTCCACAATCAGAAATAGTAATGAAGCTTCAATGAGTTTGTGTTCCTTGATCCAATTTCTTTCATTATTACCCAGGCTGAATTGCAAAAACAAATAAGAAATACAAGCACACTGACTCATCCATTCTACCTTTGTTTTGACTTTGAAGTTTTTAGTTCTTTTGGATTTGTCTCAGAGTTGAGTTTTCAACAATTATTTATTTATTTATTTATTTTATTAAGTCATTTGTACATAGATCATAAATACATTTATGCCATTATGGGATACAATGTGTTGATTATTTGTACAAACTGGAGTGCTTACATCCTACTAAACAACATAACCTTCACCTCTTTTACCCAATTACAGGATTAAGACATTTGTGTTCTACACCTGATAGATCCAACTTGTACTTGCAATATGCTTCATAGGTGTGGTCCCCCTATTAACCCTCCTCTATAGACCCACCCCCTTCCCTCCTTCATCCTAGGCTATAGTTGTGTTTCATTTATCATATGCTTGTGTGAGTGATTGTAAATTGGTTTCACAGTAGTACTGAGTACATTAGATATATTTTTTTCCATTCCTGAGATACTTTACTAAGAAGAAGATTTTCCAGCTCCATCCATGTAAACATAAAAGAGGAAAAGTCTTCATTTTTTAATACTGCATAGTATTCCATCATATACATATACCACAATTTATTAATCCAGTCATGGGTCAATGAGCACTTGGGCTTCTTCCATGACTTGGCAATTATGAATTGAGGTGCAATGAACAATCTGGTGCAAATATCTTTGTTGCCAAATGATTTTTGGTACTTTGGATATACATCTAGAAGAGGAAAGGAAGGATCAAAAGGCAGGTTTACATTTAGATCCCTGAGTGTTCTCCGAACTTCCTTCCAAAAGAAATGTACTAGCTTGCATTCCCACTAGCAGTGCAGAAGTGTTCCCTTTTCTCCACATCCACACCCACACCAACATCTGGGATGTTGTTGGGATTTTGCGATGTGGGCTACTCTTAATGGAGTTAGATGATATCTGAGAGTAGTTTTGGTTTGCATTTCTCTGATGATTAATGATGATGAACATTTTTTCATGTGTCTGTAGACCATGTGCCTGTCTTCTTTGGAGAAGCTTCTGTTCATGTCTCTTGCCCACAATGAAATGGATCACTTTTTTTTTTTTTTTTTTTTTAGTAATTAGTTTGGATTCTCTGTGGATTCTGGTTATTAGACCTTTGTTGGAAATATAACTTACAAAAATCGTGCAGTAGCTTTTTAATTTGATCAGATCCCAGTAATGTATTTTGAATGTTTTTTCAATTGCCTGGGGTGTCCTTCTCATAAAGTATTTCTTGCAGGCCAATTTTTTCAAGGGTTTCCCTTGCACTCTCTCTAAGGATTTTTATTTTTTCATGTCTTATGTTTAAGTCTTTTAACCAGTAAGACTCAATTTTCGTTAGAGGAGAAAGGTGTGTGTCCAGTTTCAGTTTTCTACATGTCGCCAGCCAATTCACCCAGCATCATTTGTTGAATAGGGAATCTTTCCCCCAATTTATATGTTTAATAGGCTTATCAAAAATCAAATGCTGATAAATGTCTGGGGTTCAACAATTATTTAAACAGAAGCAATTTTTCAGTTCATAGTAACATCTGTTTTTAAAATTCAATTAACATTTATTTTCAACAGTACCCAATTTTTTTCACAGTGTATTCTACCGTACATCTTGTTGCTTTCTTTATATACAAATGTGGCCTAAAGTTAGTCAACTATTTTAAAATTGCATACAAACTTTATGGCCAACCCTGTATTAAAGGAGTTTGAATACTAAGTGCCAAATTAAAACTTTTTTATAAATAAATCATGGCTGAATGTGTTAAATTTCTTATGATCTTGAGTTATTTATGTCAAAATATTTTCTTTTATTCAGGGTAATTACTTCAGTAACGAGGAAAGTAAAGTGATTTCTAAGCGTGTGGTATATTGGAAGAAGCTAAAAGATTACCACCTATATTTGAGTGTATGAAAAAGGAAAAGAAACAAGAAAATGTATTTTATGTAGTATTCTTTGAGAAATGGCTTAAAAGGAACCACTTTTTGCTTTAATAAAACTCAGGAAAGGGCTTATTAATATAAAATATCTCCAGTGATGGAAATTATAGTCAAATGGACCAATGACCATATACCATAATAGAAATAACCTGAACTATAAAATCAGATGGTTCATCCAGGATTTAAGTCCTAAGTGTTCTCTATTCTAAGACTGTAAAGTAACTTAAACTTGATAAGTTACTTAACAGTCTTAGATTCTCATATTCTTTATTTTCAAAATTGCATAGGTAATAATAATGTCTAAATCTAAATGTCATTATAAGAATTAGATGAATTTATTTCAGTAAAATATCTGGCTGATATTAGTGTCAATTCAGTCTCCACCAAATTGGATTATATATTAAATTAATCCTAAGTGAATAGTCTATAAATGATAGGGAATATCTTTATCACAATCCTTCTATGTTCTAATTTCCATTCCAGAAATTTTGCTCAAAGTGCCTGAAGCTTTCTATTTTAATTCTGTGTAATAAAACAATACTGTTTGAATGTTCAATGATTTAAGAATTATTTTTGAAGTAATACAAATGCTATCATCTATCATGAGTAATATGAAGAGTATAAGGTAATGTTCACCAATGACATTTATGCTGGTGCAAATGACAAAGCCTCAATCTTTTTCAATGGCTATAAAATATTCCATTGTGTTTATGAACCATAATTTCTTTGTCCTCCCCGACTGATAAACACTTTCGTTGATTACAAATCTTGGCTATTGTGAATAATGCTACAATAAATATGGGAGTGTAGACATGTTTTCAATACACTAATTTCCTTTATTTTGGATATATATCTAGCAGGGGGATTGCTGGGTCATCTGGTAGTTCTGTTTTTAATTTTTTGAGGCACCTCAATGCAGTTCTCCATAGTGGTTGTAGTAATACATTTCCTACCAGCAGTTAATGAATATTTTCTCCACGTCCTTACCAGGTCTGTCCTTCAGATAAAAGACATTTTAACTGGGGTAAGATGTCTCATTGAAATTTTTGTTTGCATTTCTCTGATGACTAAAAATGTTGATCATTTCTTTCATGTGTCTTTTGGCCACTTGTATGTTTTCAGAAATGTTTATTCAGATATTGTGCCCATTTTTAATATCAGATTATTTGATTATTTTCTATCACGTTTTTGTAGGTCCTTCTAGTTATTAGTCCCTTATCAGAGGGATACTTTGCAAGCATCTTCTACCATTCTTCAGGTTATTTCTTCACCTTGTTGATTGCTTCCTTTGCTGTGAGAAGCTTTTAATGTGATCCCATTTATCCAATTTTGTTTTAGTTGCCTGTGCACTAAGGGCATTAATCAAGAAATTCTTGACCAGATCTATGTCCTGAAGTATTTCTCCAATGTTTTCTCTTCGTAGTTCTATAGTTTTGTGTTTTAGATAAAAGTCTTTAATGATTTTGATTTGATAAGAGTCTAGTTTCATTCTTCTCTGTATGGATATCCTGTTTTCCCAGCACCATTTACTGAATAAACTATCCTTTCCCTAGTATATGTTATTGGCAACTTTGTCAAAAATATGTTCACTACAAATGTGTGGATTTGTGTCTGGGATTACTAGTCTGTTCTATTGGTCTGTGTATATTTTTATGCCAGTATCATGCTGTTTTAGTTACTATAGCTCTGTGGTATAATTTGAAATCAGGTAATAAGATTTGTTCAGTTTTTTCTTTTTGTTTAAAATGGTTTTGGCTCTACTGGGTGTTTTGTAGCTTCATATAAATTTTATGATTTTTTTTTTTTTTACTTCTGGGAAGAATGTCATTGGTATTTTGATGGAAACTGCATTGAATCTATAGATTGCTTTGGGTAGGATGGACATTTAAAAAATTCTACTTTTGCAATCTATGTGCATGGACTATCGTTCCATTTATTTTGTTTTCTTTTCAATTTTTATCAGTGTTTTATAGTTTTATAGATGTCATGGTAAATATCTTTCACTTCTTTGGTTAAGTTTAATAATAGGTAGTTGATCGTATCTGTAGCTATTGTAAGTAGAATTACTTTACTGGTTTCTTTTTCAGATTGTTTACTTTTGGGATATAGAAATGCTACTGACCTTCTATGTTGATTTTGTATTCTGCAATTTTACTAAATTTGTTTGTAAGTTATAATAGTTTTTTTTTTTTTTTAATTTGGTAAAGAATTTAGGTTTACCTAAATCTAAGACTACATCATATGCAAACAAGGATAATTGACATCTTCCTTTTCAATCTGGATGCCTTCCATTTTTTTCTCTTATCTGATCTAGAATGTCTGTCATATTTGGCTTTTACCACATTTAAGATTGAATGATGATGGGCGGTGCCTGTGGCTCAAGGAGTAGGGCGCCGGTCCCATATGCCTTAGGTGGCGGGTTCAAACCCAGCCCCAGCCAAAAACCACAAAAAAAAAAGATTGAATGATGGTACTTGTACATACAGTTTTTTGAGAATTTTTATCTTGAAAACAGGTTGAAATTTATGAAAAAGTTTTTCAGCATCAATTGAAATGTTCATATGGTTTTGTCCTTTTCTTTGTTGACAGGAGGTGTCACATTGATTGATCTTTGTATGCTAAACCATCCTTGCATACCTGGGATGAATCCTATTTGATCATGATAAATAATATTTTTAAATCAGTGTGTTGTTGAATTCAGTTTGCTGGTACTTTGTTGAAGAAATTTGCATCTATGTTCTTCAGAGATGTGGGCCTATAGTATTCTTTTCTTTTTTGTCTTACTCTGGGTTTTGTATCGTGGTGATACAGGCCTCATTCCATGAGGTTAGGAATATTCCTTCCTCCTCAGTTTCTTAGAATAGTTTCAATAGGATTGTTATTAGTTCCTGTTTGAATGTTGGTAAAACTTATCCCATCAACTCCTGGGCTTTTCTTTAAGGGGGCTTATAATTTCTTTTATCTCGATACTTGTTAATTTATTCAGGTTTGGGATTTTTTCCTGGTTAAGTCTTGGTAGGTGGTACACATTTTTGTCTAGGAATTCATTGACTTTTCATAGGTTTTCTAATTTATTGGTATACAGTTGCTCATGGTAGTCTCTAATGAACCTTTGAATTTCTGCAGTATCACTTACAATGTCTCCTTTTTTATTTCTGATTTAATTTATCTGGGTCTTCTTTTTTCCTTGTCTGTTTAATTTAAAAAAAAAAAAAAAAAGAAACTTTCATTTCATCATCTTGGTTGCAGCTGTCATTGTTGTTCGGTGGGCCCAGGCTGGATTCGAACCTGCCAGCTCAGGTATATGTGGCTGGTGCCTTAGCCACTTGAACCACAGGTGCTGAGCCTCATTTCATCATCTTTTGGGGCTTTTTTCTAGGTTTTAATTTCATTTATTTCTGCTCTGATCTTTATCTTTGTTATTTCTTTTATTTTAATAATTTTGGGTTTGTTTTTCTCCTTTGTTAAGTGAAATAAGCCAAGTACAGAAAGATGCATCTCACATGTTCTCACTCATATGTGGAAGCTAAATATTAAAACAATTCATCTCCTGGACACAAAGTAAAATGGTGATTGACAGAGGATGGAAAGGGTGATAGGGAGGGAGGTAGAGAGAAATTGGAGACATGATTATTAGGTGCAATAATATAGTTAGATACTTAGGTAGAATCAATAATATTTGAAAGTATAATAAAATGACCATAATCAATAAGTTGGGATATACTTTAACTAAAAGAGAAGAACTGCAATATTCCTAACACAAAGAAATGATAAATATTTGAGCTGATAGAGCTCCCAGTTACCCTAATTTGATTCATATACATTGTATCCCTGTATCAAAACATCCCGTGTACCTATATATTACAACTGTTATGTACCCCTAACAATTAAAAACTAAGAATTATTTTTTAAAAAATTGACCACATAATGAGAAGAAATTCTCATTTTCTCAGTATTTTGTATTATTTACAGTAGAATGCAACCATTAAAAAGTATAATAAATGTAGAAATTTTCTAAATGTAACAAAAATCTTGAAGATCTGGCTCAAGTCACATTATGAATAATTCTTTGACATTGAACAAAACTTACTAATTTGAGACATGGGCTTTCTCTTTCTAAAATAATTGGAAGCTAAATTTATAATTAGGAATAGGATAATTGCTCTGTGAATGTTGATTCACAAATTTAATTTATTCTCAAACTTTGAAAGATTTGATGATATTTCTACATTTTCAGGTGAATGGGATAGCTGAGCTCAAGTCAATTAAGCTTTAATTTTTTTCTTTTCAGTGTTTAAAGATGTCATATGTGCTCATGTATTCCAAATAAATTCCGATGAATAAGAATTTGGTACTTTATCACTTACATTATTATTATTTTATTCTTATGCAATGAAGATATAAATGTATGTATATAAATTACATATGCAATATGTAACACATACAAAGAGTGCAAAAAATACTTATACACTTTAAGGAATTATAAAACTGTATTAAAGTTGTAATATTCAAATAAATACTATTAACAAAAGATGAATATGTGTCATTTTGAGCACTTCCTGTAATTGCAGCAGTCAACTGTGACTTGAGTATTGTAATGTAATACTGTTTTTTCCTTTCTTAAAGTGTGTATACATTTTTTGCACCTTCTGTATATGTACAAACTTAATTTTTTTAATGTAGCCCATTGTCAGAATGATAGATTTTAGCTTTCTTTTTTGCACTGGACGTTCAATGCAGCTAAATTTGTTTTTATTTTTCATAGTTGTGGGTTTTTTTATTAAATCATAACTGATGCACATTGTTGTGTACATTGATGCATTTATGGGGTTCAGTGTACTGAATCGACATACAATGTGAAATGCTTACATTGAACAGATTAACACATCTATCATCTCTCTTACTTATTTGTTGTGGTAAGACAATTATACTCTTTTCTTAATAGTTTTGAAACGTACAATTGCATCATGCACATAAGTGAGGTTCCCCCAAAATACCCTCCCTCCTCTAATCTCTCCTCTCCCCTCACCTCTCTCTCCTCTTCCTTGTTACTTTTTGGACTATAGTTATGTTTTATCATTCTTATGAATGTGTAGGTGATTATATAGTGATTTCATAGTAGTATTGAATACATTGGATGCTTTTTCCCCATTCTTGAGATACTTTACTAAAAAGAATATGTTCCAGCTCCATCCAGGTAAACATAAAGGATGTGAAGTCTCCATCTTTTTTATGGCTACATAGTATTCCATGGTGTACACATACCACACTTTGTTAAACCATTCATGGGTTGATGGGCTAAAAGTAGACCTATCTTTCTTTTTTTTCTTTTTAGATTTTGTACATTCCATTTTTATAGGTCTGTTTTATATGCATTGTGTAGAGAACACTAAAGTCTTGTGCTCTCTGACCTTGATACTGATAGATTCTCATCAGTTGTACTTTTATAAATCAAAATATTGACTGCCTGTTGAAAAAAAAAATGAACACTGTGCATCAAAGTGTTTGCACACTTGTAGCTGTATATATATAACAATATTTAGATGCATTAGTCGACAATAAAACTTAATTGTCTTAAAACACAGGAGAAACAAGATTCATGTATGTCTCTTTACCATGCACAAAATATCAAATCATTTTATAAGAAAGCTTGTTTTATCTGTAAAAACTAAAATTAAAATAGCTACTCAAAGTAAATTAAATTCATGACTGAAAAGGTTTAAAAAATGTATCTTTAAGTAGTTAATTAAACTAAATTCAAATATACAAATAAGACCTTAGTAACATAAAAATTGTTTTGCTTTTAAGAAATTTAAGTTATATGAGCATAATTTATGAAAGTTAAAAGATATGCAATCATCCAAAATAATTAGGAAATTTGAAGAAATGTATTTAGAATTTTCTTAGCACATATTACTTTATTTTTGCTATATTAATTTTATAAGTCTTGCTTAACCCTACAGGTTATTTCTTATATTCCAGTCTTCTTTTCATGTACTAAATGAAAGCTTTGAGACTAATATAAACATAATCATTCGCATATTGTCAGTTAGTTTGGGTTTCTGTGAATTTATCTGAATTTCATATATTTCATACATTATTATAATGTCTGATACTTGCCTCCACTGAATTATTACATCTAATGAGTTATTAACCTTTTTAACTGGTACCGTCTATAACAGATCTGATATTTAATCAGTGTTCACTGAATTAGTAAAGTGATTAATACTAACTGCATATATCGTTTTAACCAGTGACCCTGTTTGAATGTATTACAGTGGTTTCTGTTGATTGAGAACTACCAGAAGATTTTTGAACTTAAATCATCTCTTTTATTTACTGTGCTAAAGACCAGTTTGGCATCATTTGGGTTACAAAGCTCCTGCTTTTGGAATGCGACTTCACATCACAATATAAATTGCTTTAGGCAGTTCAACATACTCAAAGATAAACCTTAGCGATCTAATAATTTTATTACAGGCAGTAGAAAGAAGAAAGTAAAGGTGATAAATAGATTTGGAAAAAGTGAAATGGCATTTTGAAATTGATGAAGTTGTGACTGATGAGACCAATATAGCCACATACTGCTCAGATATGCAGTAGTCTCCCTTTGTCCTGGGGGGATACATGCTAAGATCCCCCAGTGGCTCTTTGAAATTGTAGGAAGTACCAACTCTGTATATTCTATGTATTCTATACCTACATATCTATGATGAAGTTTAATTTATAAATTAGGCACAGTAAGAGATTAACAGCAATGATGAATAAAATACAATTATAATAATATTCAGAATAGCAGGTAATTTAACTTATGAATTGATTAGTTCTGGAATTTTCCTTTTAATATTTTTGAACTATGATTGACTACAGGTAATGGAAACTTCAGAATGCAAAGTTGTGGGTAATAAGAAACTACTGTACAAAGTAAATGCCAATAGGGCAGTCCAGGAGTTTGGAGATAGTACACCAACTCAAAGTTCCCTTCAGAAAGGGAAGAAGGCTGTTTTATGGAATGAGCTATGTATTAAAAGTTTGAAAGGAAAGTAGGACTTGCATGAAATAGTGTGAGGGATGAAGCAGAGGTAACATTTCAGGAGGCATTATTGTACTAAACTAGAAACTCTATGAGACACCACCAGTAACTCTCTTTAGGAAATCATGCAACGATTAACTGATCAGTTAAAACGCAGTAATTATTGGGTATTTTTTAAAACACCATATAATCTAATAAAGTGAAAAGCCATTTTTTACTCCCTAGATAAAATCTACATATTAAATATAGTTCTAAAAATACAGTCATTTAACTACTACTTGTGCAAATAAATTTATTTTGTCTTTGTTGCTTTCAATCTTGAGATAGTTTCTGAATTTTAAGACAATATAATTTGTTTTATTATACTTTTAATAACCCATGGAATCTTTTATCCCTGTGTATTCCTGGAGCTTAGAGCAATTTCAGTCTTCCATATGATTCATACAAGAAGCCATGAATGTATCCCATGAGAGCTTGTCTAATGCTACTCATCTCAGTAGTATTTCCTTCAGGCTATGATAAATCATTAATTTCTGATCTTTGACATCTATAATAATAGTTAAATTAGTTTCTTTCAGTTTTAACAAGAAAATGCTGTGTAGAATTTTGAATCAATTGATATTACAAAAGTCTATAATTAATTGCAGAAACAAAAACCTTTATTGTCCAGATATAAAATCTCTCCAATACACACTTTAAGAATGAGCCATGGCATAAAACTTCTGCCACAGTCAGGGGGTTGTGTTGTTAGAACAATACCAGGCTAAAGGACATCAGTCCTGAAAGGAACCCGCTCATCAAAAATATTGCTTTCTCTCTCTTTTCTATGTAGATCAATGCAAAATAAATTTTGAAGAGGTATGTGAGTGGAAGAAAAGTAAAAATCTTCAAAATTCTAACTATAAGAGACTAGGAGAAATGTTGCCTATAAACATTTCATCTTCTGAAGCACAGGAAGGTGTTTTAGAAGGGCTATGGAATTGGTAACAATGAGCCAATACATGGCATCTCCAAAACTAAGTTTTGATTTACTGAATTTCCACATGCATGCTCTTTCCTCATATTTAAGCTTTCTGATAAAAACAACAAGAATAAATTCATATGAAACAATGCAGTTATAGTATCTATAAATGAAAACAGGCACCTAAATATCTCAAAAGTCGTTGTATCACTTTTAAGTTTGATTTTCTATAACTTTTCCATTAAATTCTAATTTTAACAACACCAAAAAATCTAGTTAAAAAGAAAAAAAATTGGGTAGAGCGTCATGGGGCAAAGATTAGATAAAATAAAAAAGGAGGGTTTAACCAATATAAATGAACCCATTAAAAAGCAAAGGAGAAATGATGGGTACCTATGTCAGTCTTCATTTCCTTCCTCCATCCTTCATGGCATTCCTCCTTCAAGAAGCATTTTAACCTGATATTTCAATCTTTGAAATAACCAAACTTTTATCTTGAAGTACTTAGTAGTCCTGCATTCATTGCATTGCTGTTTAGTCTCCATTAGCATTCATCAGGGGACACTGATAATTGAAGCAATTACACTTAGTTTTCAGATTAATTGAATTCCAGAAATGTACTTCCATTTTTATCTTGGCAATTGTACCATTACAATCCCTTGATAATCAAGATTAATTTTCTAAGCTGACACCTTTTTCTCTTGTTCAGTTATGATCCTATGGAGTCAGGGCCACAAAACCATATCAGCAATTCTTCCAATGTAACCAGTGTTGTCCACCCAGTGTGATTTATGTCTCCCTTCAAACAAGCAAAGCCAAAAACAATGAAGAAAGTCATCAAAAAAATTTCAAATAACTCCTTATGTTAAGGGTGAGATATCTCCTTCATTTCATTTGTTTAATCTTTACCTTGGTGTTCTTATGTTAACAAAGTATGGTGCCTGTGGCTCAGTGAGTAGGGCGCTGGCCCCATATACCGAGGATGGCGGGTTCAAACCCAGCCCCGGCTGAACTGCAACCAAAAAATAGCCGGGCATTGTGATGAGCGCCTATAGTCCCAGCTGCTCGGGAGGCTGAGGCAGGAGAATCGTGGAAGCCCAAGAGCTGGAGGTTGCTGTGAGTCCTGTGATGTCATGGCACTCTACTGAAGGCGGTAAAGTCAGACTCTGTCTCTACAAAAAAAAAAAAGAAAAGAAAAAAAAAACCAAAGTATTCCTATCAATATTAATAGTTAATCAAAATAAGCTGCAATGAATTAATGGAACGTCATGTCATCCTTGTATTTTGCCCTGTTCTTGGCTGGGATGGTATACGATATATGTGAAGTGAATGGTGTTCTCATTGTAAGTCATGGTTAAGCCAGGGGGACCCTAGTATTATCTTCTCTCTCCTTTCTTGACCTTTTGCAAAAACAATACCACTAAACAATGTCACTCTTTCAAAGACCGCATGTAGCATGCTCACTGGTAAGGTAATGCATGCTTGAATATGCGGGGCCAAGGACAAAAAATTTAATTTGATAACAGGTAGTTTTGGGGAGAATTGAGTGCTGTTGCCCCTAATGGTCAATTAGTGTAGCTGGCATTGGTGATATAATCCATGCCATAACCTGATGGATGCATTCAGAAAGAAACATAAGAAATCATTAGAAATGCATGTGTGAAAAAGAGCCGGAGTATTTCTGATATAGGGAAAAAACAGAGTATTTAATGTTTCTGCAGGACTGATTTTTGCCACACTTACTGTGTGAGTGTGTGCATATGCATGTGTGTGCACAGATGCTTTGGTGAATGCTTGTAAAACGACTGGATCATGTAATGATTTGTCATATGCACATCATATGTTTAAGTGTTAATTTGCCATCCAAACATCAGTGTACTTTCTGTTTGAACAATTTGCCCATTTTGTATTGGATTATTTTTTCTTTTTATGTTAAGTTGTGAGCATTTTTTTTTAATATTCTGGATGAGAGTTTTTTACCAAATATGTGATTTGGAATATATTGACCTATAGGTGACTTGTGTCTTTAGTCACTTGATAGAGAATAAAAGGATATTTTAATAGATTTTGATTGAGCTGTTAATGGCTTTTTAAATTGATTTGCACTTGGTATTATAACTAAGAAATTATTGCCTAACTCACAGAGTGCAAAATTTTTCTCCTCTGTTTACTTTAAGATAATTTTGTGGAAAATTCACTTTCCATTAATATTGAATGTCCTTGCTTGTAAGGTAAGGTATGTTTTGCCAGTTTCTTTTTCTCAATGTTTCTGTTTCACCCTCAGCTGTAAGGTTTCTCCTGAGGGTCAGTTCCGTGGTTGAGTGTCAGTCCTCTATTGGTGACATGTCGTTTCTTGCACCTGTATACTAATTAGACTATTGGTAGGTACAGGAGGTATTCTGGACTGTCTTGAACAAGTCTCAGTCCTATGTACACCCTCTTGCTTTTGAACTCCATGTTGGGGCTTTCTCTGTGATTTTTTCCCCCTCCCAGGTTGGTAGTGTCCTACTTACACTCTGAGCTCAGAACACTTTTTCAGCCCTCCCTCCAAGGCTGAGAGTTCTTCCCCCTTTCCTATCCTCCTGCATCATTTAGTCTTCACATATGTCCTAGAGGCAGCAGCGTTTATTATACTTCCTCAGAGGGCAACTTAAAAAATTAGTTCTGCAGGGGAGCTGAACCAACATCAAGCTTCCTATATTTATCAAGGTGGCAATTGCACCCCTATTCAAGGCCTTGTCTCAAAGGGAAAACTTTACCGAATCTCCTGCCTTGTTCTCAATTTTCTCTTGAGCTTCCGGTGAAGATCTGTGAAGGCCAGCTGTAAGATGAGATCCCATGATCTCTGTGGTCTTATGAGTTTCTATACTCTCAGGCCAGCCCACACTCAACCTTTAGTAATTTCCCTAATCATTTAGCTTAGTGCTTTTTAATCACATATAAGGCAGTTCTGGAAAATGGGAGCCAGTGTTTGCAACTAGTATCTGCCTAGATATGCAGATATTTTTAGATTTTAAAATAGTTAACATTTCAACCTCAGCTCTCTGTTGACTTCAATAACAGTTATGATTTTGTAGATCTTGCTTATTCTTTTTGTTAAATGGGGATGCTGCTCTTGCCAGCTTTCTATATTCTAAGTGTAATTGTTGACTCAACAGAATTTGGCAAATATTAAGTGACACAAATTGGATACAAGTTTCTTCAAATTAACTAATTATTTAATTCTAGTAATAGTTTAAAGTTTTCATCAGTTCATGAAATCGGTAAAAGTATTTGGAACATAATTTTGTCCAACATGAGACATACAACATTAGCACTGTTGTCAATGGTAAATGTAGAATGTAAATGTTTTGGCACAGTAACTGAGATAACGCCAGAAAGGCTATGTTAACCACTGTGATAAAAATGTGTCAAATGGTTTATGAAGTGAGTGTATGATGCCCCATGATCATATCAATGTATACAGTTATGATTTAATAAAAAAAAATAAAAGAATAAAAAAAAATTGTACCTGAAGGTTTGATGTTAAAGATGAACATATTTGTCTTCTTTTTTAGTTAAAGCATTTAAAAATAATTGAGTAAGCACATTACATGATTAGAAAAAAAAAAGTTCTTTCTAAATAAAACTGAGTTCTTCCCATTTCTTTAGTGCTTCAAAAGGTGTGGTGATCTCAGAAGACAATTGCATCAAAATAATTGTCAAATATTTTGAAATTATATTATTTCACATAGATCAATTTAACTATACCATTTTGTGATAAATTGGTGTTAGATACACACAGGAATTTCAACATTGCACTATGTGCTTGCTTTTTTTTTTTTTTTGTCTTTTATCAGTTAGAGATTATAAATGCCTAAAATATTAAAGAAGTAAATTAAATACCAGTATGTGCATCACATTGAGTTTTTTAATTAAATGAGTCTTCTGATTTTTAAAGGATTGGAAAATCATTAATCATACTTTTCAATAATGAAGTGAACCCTAAAATGTTGATATCTGAGGCTTTCATCAAATTTCAGAAATTTAAAAAATTTGAAAACAAAGACAATGCTTATAAGAAAGATATTGCTAAAAGTGATGAGATTTCAAAAAGTGCATAAGTTTTAATTTCTAAATTCTATAACTACACCTTGAAATTAAGATGTAGGAAAACAAACTCTTACTGACTCTCAACTGATAAACAGATTAATTTATACTTTAACAAGATTGTACTGACATTGAAGATACTTATGAATTTGCACAGCCTCAATGTGCTGAAACATCAAAAGGAATCATGAACAAATTATTTGATGAGTTTTATCTTCTAAAATATTAGCAAAGATGCAGTATCTGCTAAAATAGCTAAGTAGAAATATTATTCCTAAAAGTAATAGAAATAAAAATATTCTCCACTTAGCAGAATTACTGTGAATTTACTTGGCTTTTCACCATATGTAGACAGAGCACAATCTCAGTTAAAAAGGAACAGTGAAGAGAAAATTCAACAGAGGCCTCAATACTTTGAAATTAACTAAACAAATTGCAAATTTTAAGAATATTTTAGGCTAATTTAATGCTATATTAAAGGAATTTTTCAAATTCATGGCATTGGCCAAACATTAGCGAAAACCGTGTAAGAATCTCATTTTAATATGTGAACGTAGACATAGTAAATTATCTTACGTGTATTATTAAAATAAACATTTAAGTAATCAATTAGGAAGATCTGTCTTAATTTGTTTAAATGCAGAAACTTTTACAATTTTTTTGATTAGAAAGCATTTTAATTTTGAAAGTGTTTTCTTTCTTTTTTTTTTTTCTTACCAGAATAGTTCCACAAGTTTGCCAAAATAATTAAACCATTTTTTTTCTGAGTAAATAAAGGTTACAAAAATTAAGTACCTTAAATTATTTTTAACTTTTATTTTTTTCTCTGAAAATGTCTGTGTTTATTGTGAAAATATTTATACTATTCTTTGCTAGAAGAATATGAAGAAGAAATAATTTTATTATCTCGTAAGCTGAAAATGTTCCAAAGGATAGGGGGTGAGAATGCAAAGAATATTTCTTGATTTGTAAGAAATAACTTTATATCAAAAAACTTCATGTAAGCTACTTTTAGATTTGATGAAATAGATACTCTGTGACAGAGTTAATTATCTTATCAGATGAGCAGTATGGGTTGCATAGTTATTGAATTTAACTTTTTTAAAAAGTTACATGAATTCTCATATAGTTGTGTTGTAAGATTACTTAACTTCCTGTTAAATTCAAAATATATTCATAATGAAAGAAATATTATGTTTTTCTTCGGTAAATAAGAAACAAACTAAAGCAACAATTAAATAATTTAATAATCATAGTATATTGCCAGTGACTTTATTTAAAAGAATTTTTATTGAAAAATTCAAACATGCATCTCAAAAAGTTAATATCTCAGGTTTCATATTGGGCAGGAATATGTGCACCTGTTTCCTACTAAACAATACTACAAAATTTCAACAAAATTTCATATAATGGAATATGAGAAAATTAAATTCATCTATATAGGATAAATCATCCTAAGAATTCAAAATATAATTCTTGCCAAATGAGCTTTGTGGCAAGAATACAGGGCTTGTAAAACAAAGTATTAACTGAAAAGCCCTATAATGAGAGATGACTGCATTTATGTAGCAAACATCAATCTATAAAAAATGGGATTTAAGGTATCACTAGACAGGTATGATGATTAATTGATAAACAGTAGCTGTGATCTTTTTTTTTTTTTAAGTATAGGATTAAAGAAAGAATTTTCAATTTCAAGCTATTTTTTACACTAATTGAAATATAGGACGTTTTATCAAGATGTTTGATTCAGCTTTTTTTTTTTGATAAGCCATAATCATGGGCTATGGAAATCACACCAATAAAAGTCAGCAGAGAGAAAGGAAAGCTTACACACTTTTGGTGGGAGTACAAACTAGTAATACCTCTATGGAAAGTGGTATGGAGATACCCTCAAAGAACTAAAAGTAGATTTGCAGTAATCCCAATACTGGGTATTCCCAAAGGAAAAAAAAAAGCATTTTCTCAAAAAGACACTTGACACTTGAAAGTATTTAGCAGTACAATTCATAATTACAAAGATGCGAATCGACACAAGTACTCAACAATACGAGTAGAGTAATAAAATGATAAAATGTTCTGTATGTGCACCAGGCAGTACTATTGAGCCATAAAATAATGGTAATCTAGTATCTTTGGTGACAACCTTGATGTAACTGGAGACCTTCCTTTTACATGCAGTATCACAAGAATGGAGATACAAATATCACTGTACTCAGCATCGCAACCCGCGATGGGCGCCTGCCCGGACCTCCGGAAGAGCTGCGCTGTGACCCACAATCAGCACCCACCAGAACTTCGGAAGAGGTGTGCAGTGACTCACAACCTGCAATTGGTGCCTGCCCGAACCTCCAGAAGAGCTGCCCCATGACCCGAAATCTGCACCCGCCTGAATGTCAGTAAGAACTACACTGCAACCCGTGACCTGCGATTGGCATCTGCCCAGAACTCCAGAAGAGCTGTGCAGTGACATGCAACCTGTGACCCAAGAACAGCACCCACACAGACCCCAGAAAGAGCTGTGCAGCGACCTGCGACCTGCTCCTGCCCAGACTTCCATACCAGCGGTGCAGCGACCCAAGGTCAGTGCCCGCCCAACCCCAGTGAGAGCTGCACCCTGTGACCCATGACATGCACCAGCCAGGCCTCCCCATGCCCTGACAAGGAAAACTGGAAACCGAGCAACCCTGCATCCTCCCTCCTATACCCTGCCTGCCTTCACAACAGCCCGCTCGTTTGACCAGGGACTCTGGTAGCCGCATGCCCTCTGTAGCCCTCCCAGCCTCTGCACGGAGCCCTTCTCCTGGCCAGAGAGTACTGGAGCCTTGGGCCCTCTGAGCCAAAGTCACTGGGTGCTAGGCACTCCAAAAACCGTGTGCACCACCCCCTGCTCTGTTGCTGGAACCAGGTGTATCACACTCCAGAGCTACTTCCACAACCAGAACTCCTTGGTTGAGGGCAGCCCCAGAGAAGCTACACAGGGTCACTCCCTACAAAGATCCAGCAACAATACAGTGACCAAGCAGGGGTCTAATTTTGGAGAGACACCTCCCCAACTCTGAGGACAGCCAGAGGCAACTGTGAAAAACAATCACCAGGCGAAATCAATGGAAATACTCTGGCAATATGAATAATCAGAGTAGATAAACTCCCCCAAGGAATAATGGGGCAGACATAGCACAAGATCCCATGCACAAATAGCTGAGATGTCAGAAATCAAATTCAGAATCTAAATAGCAAATAAGATCAAATTAGAATTTCAAGCAGTAACCCAAAAGGTGTCTCAAGAATTCAACAAATTCAAAGACCAAATGAGCAAAGATTTTGACACATTGATACAAGAAGTTGTAGCCCTCAAAGACCTGAGAAACAAAGTCGAATTCCTCCATAACAGAATGGAACAAGCAGAAGAAAGGATTTCTTTCTTTCTAAATTTCTAAATCCTTTCTTCTGCTTGTTCATTGAAGACAAAGCTTTCGAACACTCCCAAACTCTAAGAGAGGAAGAGAAATGGAGGGTAAAAACAGATCACTCTCTCAGAGAGCTCTGGGAGAATTCAAAGAAAACCAATATTCATCTTATAGGGATCCCTGAAAGCGATGAAGTGGCTTCACAAGGCACAGAGTCTCTTCTCCATGAGATTATGAAAGAAAACTTTCCAGACTTGCTAAGAAATTCTGAAATTCAGCCAGCAGACAGTTTCAGAAATCTAGCACGACTCAACCCGAATAAGACATACCCCAGACACATCATAATCAATTTCACTAAAGGTAATATGAAGGAGAAAATTCTGAAAGCAGCCAGACAAAAGAAAACCTAAAAGGGGAAGAATATTAGAATAACTAGAGATCTCTCTGCTGAAACCTTTCAAGCTAGAAGAGCATGGTCATCGACTTTTAATCTCCTAAAAGAAAATAACTTTCAACCCAGGATCCTGTACCCAGCTAAACTGAGTTTCATTTATGATGGAGAAATTAAATACTTTAATGATATTCACATGTTGAAGAAATTTGCCATAACTAAACCAGCTCTCCAGGATATTCTCAGACCTATCTTCTATAAAGGCCAGCGTAATCCTCCATCACAAAAGTAAATCCACCCAGAAAATTTTGATCAAATTCCAACTTCCACAGTTGCAAAAAGATTAAAAATGTCCACTGGACTCTCGAAATGCTTATCAATATTCTCAATTACTGTGAATGGTTTAAATTGTCCTCTAAAGAGGCACAGGATGGCTGACTGGATACAAAACCTCAAGCCAGATATCTGCTGCATACTAGAATCTCACCTTACATTAAAAGAAAAATATAGACTCAAGGTGAAGGGATGGTCATCTATACTCCAGGCAAATGGAAAACAGAAAAAAAAACAGACATTTCAATCCTATTCACAGATGTAATAGGCTTTAAATCAACCAAACTAGTAAGGATAAGGATGGACACTTCATATTTGTTAAAGGTAATACTCAATATAATGAAATTTCAATTATTAATATTTATGCACACAACCAGAATGCACCTCAATTTATAAGAGAAACTCTAACAGAAATGAGCAACTTGATTTCCTCCAGTTCCATAGTATTTGGAGATTTTAACACCCCTTTAGCAATGCTGGATATATCCTCCAAAAAAGAAGCTAAGCAAAGAAATTCTAGATGTAAAATTAACCTTTCAACATCTGGACTTAACAGACATCTATAGAACATTTCATCCCAACAAAACTGAATACACATTCTTCTCATTAGCCCACAGAACATACTCCAAAATCGACCACATCCTATGCCACAAATCTACCTCAGCAAATTTAAAAAAATATAAATTATTCCTAGCATCTTCTCAGACAATCATGGAGTAAAAGTTGAACTCAATAACAACAGGAACCTGCATAATCATACAAAAACATGGAAGGTAAACAACCTTATGCTGAAGGATAGATGGGTTACAGATAAGATTAAGAAGGAAATCACCAAATTTTTGGAACAAAATAACAATGAAGACACAGATTATCAGAACCTCTGGGATACAGCAAAGGCAGTCCTAAGAGGAAAATTCATAGCACTGCAAGCCTTTCTCAAGAAAACGGAAAGAGAGGAAGTTGATAACTTAATGGGACATCTCAAGCAACTGGAGAAGGAAGAACATTCCAATGCCAAACCCAGCAGAAGAAAATAAATAACCAAAATCAGAGCAGAATTAAATGAAATTGAACAAAGAATTATACAACAGATCAATAAATCCACAGTTGGTTTTTTGAAAAGATCAATAAAATAGATAAAACTTTGGCCAACCTAACAAGGAAAAAAAGAGTAATTCTCTAATTTCATCAATCAGAAATGGTAACGATGAAATAACAGATCCCCTCAGAAATTAAAAAAAAATGTTAACAAATATTACAAGAAACTTTACTCTCAGAAATATGAAAATCTGAAAGAAATCGACCAATACATGGAAGTATGCCACCTACAAAGACTTAGCCAAAACAAATTGGAAATGTTGAACAGGCCTATATCAAGTTCTGAAATAGCATCAACTATACATAATCTCCCTAAAAAGAAAAGTCCAGGACAGATGGCTTTATATCAGAATTCAACCAAACCTTCAAAGAACTAGTGCCTATATTACTAAACCTCTTCCAAAAATAGCAAAAAAAGGAATACTACCTAACACATTCTACAAAGGAAACATCAACTTGATCCCCAAACCAGGGAAAGACCCAAAAAGAAAAGAAAATTACAGCATCAACTATAATCACTAATATCACTGATGTAACTAATGAATATTGATGCAAAAATACTCAGAAGATCCTAACAAACAGAATCCAACAACACATCAAAAAAATTATACACCACAACAAAGCGGGATTTATCCCAGGGTCTCAAGGCTGGTTCAATACACGTAAATCTATAAATGTAATTCAGTGCATAAACAAACTAAAAAATAAGACCATATGATGCTCTCAATTGACGCAGAAAAAGCTTTTGATAATATCCAGCATCCCTTCATGATCAGAACACATAAGAAAATTGGTATAGAAGGGACATTTCTTAAACTAATAGAGTCCATCAACAGCAAACCCACAGCCAATATCGTACTGCATGGAGTTAAATTGAAATCATTTCCACTTAGATCAGGAACCAGGCAAGGTTGCCCATTGTCTCCATTTCTCTTTACCATTGTAATGGAAGTTTTAGCCATTGCAATTAGGGAAGAAAAGGCGATCAAAGGTATCCACATAGGGTCAGAATAGATCAAACTTTAACTTTTCACAGATGAGAGGATCGTATATCTGTAAAATATAGGGATTCACTACAAAACTTTCAGAAGTGATCAAAGAATACAGCAATGTATCAGGCTATAAAATCAACACCCATAAATTTGTAGCCTTTGTATATATCAACAATAACCAAGGGTGGCGCCTGTGGCTCAGTGAGTAGGGTGCTGGCCCCATATGCCGAAGGTGGTGGGTTTAATCCCAGCCCCGACCAAACTGAACAAAAAAATAGCCGGGCGTTGTGGCGGGCACCTGTAGTCCCAGCTACAGCTACTCGGGAGGCTGAGGCAAGAGAATCGCATAAGCCCAAGAGTTAGAGGTTGCTGTGAGCCGTGTGATGCCACGGCACTCTACCGAGGGCGGTACAGTGAGACTCTGTCTCTACAAAAAAAAAAAAAAAAAAAACAGTCAAGGACTCTGTTCCTTTCATAGTAGTGCCTAAGAAGATGAAATATTTGGAAGTATACCTAACAAAGGACTTGAAAGGTCTCTACGAAGAGAACTATGAAACTTTAAGAAAAGAAATAGCTGAAGATGTAAACAAATGGAAGAACATACCATGCTCATGCCTGGGAAGAATCAACATTGTTAAAATGTCTATACTACCCAAGGCAATATATAATTTTAATGCAATTCCTACTAAAGTTCCATTGTCATATTTTAAAGATTTTGAAAAAAATTACTTCATTTTATATGAAATCAGAAAAACCCTCAAATAGCCAAAACATTACTTAGTAATAAATACAAAGCCAGAGGAATCACACTACCAGACCTCAGACTATACTATAAATTAATAGTGATCAAAACAGCATGGTATTGGCACAAAAACAGAGAGTAGATATCTGGAACAGAATAGAAGCAAGAGATGAATCCAGCTACTTACCGTCATTTGATCTTTGACAAGCCAATTAAAAACATTCAGTGGGGAAAAGATTCCCTACTTAACAAATGGCACTAGGTGAACTTGCTAGTGATCTATAAAAGACTGAAACTGGACCCACACCTTTCATCATTAACTAAGATAGACTCTCACTGGATTAAAGATTTAAACTTAATAATTGAAGAAATTGAAGGGAAAACTCTTGAAGGAATCAGCGTGGGTGAATATTTTATGAGGAGGACTCCCCAGGCAATTGAAGCAGTATCAAAAATACATTACTGGGACATGATAAAACTAAAAAGGTTTGCACAGCCAAGAACATAGTAAGTAAAGCAAGCAGACAGCCCTCAGAATGGGAGAAGATATTTGCAGGTTATGTCTCCGACACAGGTTTAATAACCAGAATCCACAGAGAACGCCAACGTATTAGCAAAAAAAGAACAAGTGATCCCATGTCAGGGTGGGCAAGGGACTTGAAAAGAAACTTCTCTAAAGAAGACAGATGCACGATCTAAAAACACATGAAAAAAAGCTCATCATCCTTAATTGTCACAAAACTACTTTGAGATATCACCTAACCCCAGTAACAGTAGCCCACATAACAAAATCCCAAAACCAGAGATGTTGACATGTATGTGGAGGAAAGGACACACTTCTACACTGTTGGTGGGAATGCACACTAACACGTTCCTTCTGGAAGGATGTTTGGAGAATACTTAGGAACTGAAAAATAGACCTGCCATTTGATCCTATAATTCCTTTACTAGGATTTTACCCAGAAGACCAAAAATCACAATATAACAAAGACATCTGTACCAGAATGTTTATTGCAGCCCAATTCATAATTGATAAGTCATGGAAGAAGCCAAATGCCCATCGACCCACGAATGGACTAGCAAATTGTGGTACACATATACCATGGAATATTATGCAGCCTTACAGAAAGATGGAGACTTTACCTCTTTCATGTTTACATGAATGGATCTGGAACATATCATTCTCAGCAAAGTATCTCAAGAATGGAAGAAAAATTGTCCAATGTACTCAGCCCTACTATGAAGCTAACTTATAGCTTTCATATGAAGGCTATAACCCAATTATAGCACAAGAATATGGAGAAAGGGCCAAGGGAGGGGGAGGGGGGGAGGTTAGGGTGGAGGGAGGATAATGGGTGGGGCCACACCTAGGGTGCATCTTAGACTGGGTACAGGCGAAACCACTAAATGATGAATACAAATGTCTACATACAATAACTAAGAAAATGCCATGAAGGCTACACTGAATGGTTTGATGAATATATTTCAGATTGTATATAAAACGACCACATTGTACCCCTTCATTGTACTAATGTACACAGCCATGATTTAACAATGAAAAAAATAAAACAAGAAAATTGGTATAGAAGGGACATTTCTTAAACTGATAGAGGCCATCTAAAGCAAACCCACAGCCAATATCGTATTGAATGGAGTTAAATTGAAATCATTTCCACTTTCATCAGGAACCAGGCAAGGTTGCCCATTATCTCCACTGCTCTTTAACATTCTAATGGAAGTTTTAGCCATCACAATTAGGGAAGAAAAGGCAATCAAGGTTCTCCAGATAGGGTGAGAAGAGATCAAACTTTCACTCTTTGCAGATGACATGATTGTATATCTGGAAAACACCAGAGATTCTACTACAAAACTCTTAGAAGTGATCAAGGAATACAGCAGTGTCTCAGGTTACAAAATGAACATTCATAAATAGGTAGCCTTTCTATATACCACAATAGTCTAGCTGAACAAACAGTTAAGGACTCTATTTGATTCACAGTAGTGTCAAAGAAGATGAAATATTTGGGAGTTTATCTAACAAAGGACGTGAAAGATCTCCATAAAGAGAACTATGAAACTCTAAGAAAAGAAATAGCTGAAAATGTTAACAAATGGAAAAACATACCAGGCTCATGGCTGGGAAGAATCAACATTGTTAAAATGTCCATACTACCCAAAGCAATATACAATTTTAAGGCAATCCCTATCAAAGCTCCACTGTCATACTTTAAAGATCTTGAAAAAATAATACTTCGTTTTATATGGAATCAGAAAAAAGCCTCGAGTACTGAAGACATTACTCAGAAATAAAAACAAAGCAGGAGGAATCACACTACCAGACTTCAGACTATACTATAAATTGATAGTGATCAAAACAGCATGGTACTGGCACAAAAACAGAGAAGTAGTTGTCTGGAACAGAATAGAGAACCAAAAGATAAATCTAGCTACTTACCGTTATTTGATCTTTGACAAGCCAAATAAAAACATTCACTGGAAAAAAGATTCCCTATTTAACAAATGGTTCTAGGTGAACTGGCTGGCAACCTGTAGAAGACTGAAACTGGACCCACACCTTTCACCATTAACTAAGATAGACTCTCACTGGATTAAAGATTTAAACTTAAAACATGAAACTATAAAAATACTAGAAGAGAGTGCAGGGAAAACTCTTGAAGAAATTGGTCTGGGCAAGTATTTTATGAGGAGGACCCCCCTGGGAATTGAAGCAGCTTCAAAAATACACTACTGTGATCTGATCAAAATAAAAAGCTTCTGCACAGCCAAGAACATAGTAAGTAAAGCAAGCAGACAGCCCTCAGAATGGGAGAAGATATTTGCAGGTTATGTCTCTGACAAAGGTTTAATAACAAGAATTCACAGAGAACTCCAACATATAAGGAAGAAAAGAACAAATGATCCCATCGCAGGCTGGGCAAGGGACTTGAAGAGAAACTTCTCTGAAGAAGACAGGCGTATGGCCTACAAACATATGAAAAAATGCTCATCATCCTTAATCATCAGATAAATGCAAATCAAAAATACTTTGATATATCATCTAACTCCAGTAAGTTTAGCCCATATCACAAAATCTCAAGACCAGGGATGTTGGCATGGATGTGGAGAAAAGGGAACACTTCTACACTGCTGGTGGGAATGCAAATTAATACATTCCTTTTGGAAAGATGTTTGGAGAACACTTAGAGATCTAAAAATAGATCTGCCATTCAATCCTGTAATTCCTCTACTGGGAAGACCAAAAATCACATCATAACAAAGATATTTGTACCAGAATGTTTATTGCAGCCCTATTCATAATTGCTAAGTCATGGAAAAAGCCCAAATGCCCATCGATCCACGAATGGATTAATAAATTGTGGTATATGTACACCATGGAATATTATGCAGCCTTAAAGAAAGATGGAGACTTTACCTCTTTCATGTTTACATGGATGAAGCTGGAACATATTCTTCTTAGTAAGATATCTCAAGAATAGGAGAAAAATTATGCAATGTATTCAGCCCTACTATAAAACTAGTTTATGGCTTTCATATAAAAGCTATACCCAATTACAACCTAAGAATTTGGGGTAGAGGGAGAGGGAGGGGGAGGATGGGCGGAGGGAGGGTGATTGGTGGGATTACAGCTATCGTGCACCTTACAAGGGTACATGTGAAACTTAGTAAATGTAGAATATAAATTTCTTAACACAATAAAAAACATTTATTAAATTTAAGACATGTTATTTATCATCTTTTTACCCTTATGAACATACTAATAGAATGAAACATTCTGTTACATAACATTCTTAAATGACAAAATTATAAACATAAATAGTGATTATTGGTTTTTAGGGATTCAGGAGGGATATAAATGGAGGAAAGAGGGGGGCTATGGAAGGGCAATATAAAAGATCTTTGTAGAGATAGAATCATTCTTTATTCTGTTATCCATTACATTATTCTAGTAGTGATATTGTACTATAGCTATTTATTTCTGCATGGGATCTTATGTTGTGTCTGCCCCATTGATCCTCGGGGGAGTTGATCTACTCTGATTATTCATATTGCCAGAGTTTTTCATCATGATTTCACCTCATGATTGTTTTTCACAGTTGCGTCTGGCCATCCTCAGAGTTGGGGAGGTGTCTCTCCAAGATTAGACACCAGAGGGATCACTCTATTATTGCTGGATCCTTGTAGGGAGTGACCCTGTGTAGTTCCTTTGGGGATGCCCTAGCCAGGGAGTTCTGGTTGTGGAAGCAGCTCAGGAGTGTGACTCACCCAGATCCAGCAACAGGGCGGGGGGTGGTGCACACGGTTCTGGGAGTGCCTGGCACCCATTGACTATGGCACAGAGGGCCCAAGGCTCCAGCAGTCTCTGGCCAGGATAAGGGCTCGGCACAGTGTCAGGTAGGGCTCCAGAGGGCATGCTGCTATCAGAGTCCCTGGCCAGATGAGCAGGCCAGTGTGGAGGCAGGGAGGGTTCAGGAAGGAGGACGTGGGGTTGGGGGTTGCAGTGCAGATCTTACCAAGGTCTGGGCGGGCACCAATAGTGGTCGCAGTTCAGTTCTTATGGAGGTCTGGGCTACGCAGCTCTTCCAGTCGGGAGCTGATACAGTAAGCTGTTTCTTACCCAGCTGACAGCATCCTTTCTGATTCATCTATGCATGTTTCAACTGGTTCGGCTTATCGGTGCTAGTAGTTGTTTCTGTCCACACGGATTTTACATTTCTTGATTGTTGTAAATCCCCAAATTTTTGTAAGGACTCACGTTATTGGGAAATACTGTGCGCCAAGTACTGTGCTAGGTCCTGGTAAACACGCCTTTCACTAGGTGATGAGATTAAGGTGATGGATTGTTGATCAACAAGGTCCAAGGCCTGGATAGCTGATGAGCCAAAGACAAACTTCCGCTTCCCGCACTCTCCTGCACCTGCGCCATCTCTGTTCAGGAGCTTTTCCATGACAGCCGGTAGCACGACAGCCATGGCGTCCCACTCATGCCGCCTCCTGAGTGGTAGGCACTCCTGAGTGTAATGCTCCCACAGATGGCAATGACCCATGGAGGATCAACTGGTGAGGACCTGTTCCTGGCTTGTAGACTTCTACCTTCTCCCTGGTGCCTGCTTCTGCCCTGTAGACATCTTCTTTCTCCTCGGTACTTGCTCCTAGAGCTATTTAAATATTTTAAATACTTCTGCATATGTGAGCCACTATGAAAGTTTTGAGAAAGACTATGTGATGGTCCATTATTTTACTTCCAAGGAACATCGTTGACAATGTCCTTTCTGATTCCCCCACACATGTGTCCTCTGGCTTGTCTTATCAGTGTTGCTGGGAGGGCTACCTTTGTTTTTGTCCATGCTGATTTTATATTTCTTAATTTGGGGGTGTCTCATAACTTCTACGACAAGTTTGACAAGACATTCGTGGGTAGCACCCTGTCAAACATGTAAGAACGAGGTGGAGGAAGGAATCTACTCCTCTTAGATGCATTCTCCAAGAATTTATCCTTTGCATCTTTGGGCTGCATAGAAGGAGACATCCTGGTGGCTTACCCATGTTAGCCTTTTCAGCCCTTATCTGGGCTGTCCTTTTCATCTTTTTCAGACCTCCCCATACTGAGTAAAATCCCCATCAAGCTGAGCTGGTGTTGGGGCTGTGGTGTTGGGGGGATGGGATGTGTGTGGCTGGAATGTCATATACTCTCACTATTATTACTTATGTTTTAGTAGATTTTCTTGAAGAAACATTGTTGCATTTGTTGTACTCCCTTAGAGTAATTTTCAGAGACTTAGAATGATTGTTTTATTTGTTTTGTTTTTGTTTTTTACAGTATTTGCCAGCTTTGCCCATTTTACTAGGGACATATTCATTGAGATAACACTGTCATGCTGAAAGTAAAATCCAGTTTTCTTTTTTTTTAAGTATTTAAAACATGAAAGAAAAAGAATATTTAAACAACAGAGCTGTTGATCTAATAGGACAAAATAAATTTCAGAACCTGTAAGAGTCAACTGAATAAAAGTATTATTAACATGGTCATACTTTAAGGCTGTTTTTCCAATGGAATAGGACTGACTGTACTCTTTTTTATGTTCATTAAATAGCATTTTTGTATCATTCAGTAAGCATATACTTTTTTATCCTAGTTTGTTGAAAAGCTTTATCTATTATTCACAACTAATTGAATCCTGCTGTACCAAACACCGTGAGCCATTCTTAGCTTACAATTCTACGTTAAAAACACTGCCAAAGGTGAGTTTCCTTAGTTGTACAAGAATTCTACACATTGAAATAACTTGATCATACAGCTGTGATAAAAGAAAAACCTTAAGCACATTTAAATTTTAAAGAGTTTAAGCATTTTCATGGGGTAGCACCATGATTCATGAACTGAGGCTAAAGGGTAGTCTAAATAGGACAAGAGGGGAAACTCTTATAAAGCAGTTGGAGAAGCAAGACAAAGAAAACAATTTTGATTGGTTTATGTGGAAATTTCGGAGTTAGAGTTTAGGTGGTGTTGTCTGATTGGTGTAGTTTCTGGTTTCAATTTGCTATTAACATTGAACCTTAGTTTGTATATGTAGAAATTTAAAGTGCTAGAGCCATGCAGTCTAATGGACTCCCAAGTAGAAATTTCTTAACAACTCTAAGGAGGCCTTAGTATGTGTTTGAGGTTATTTGAGAAGAACTATCTTGCCTTTGAATTATTTACAAATAAATTCATATTGTAAATGTAGGAAAAATTAAAAATACATAAATAAATAAAATGTAAAATAATTTGAAATAGTTTTGTCTAATTATAATATAAAAACTGAAAGATATAAAAATATACATTTGATTACATAAACACATGTAAAACTTGTTTAACCTATAATCCCCAATACATAATTTGAATAAAGTCAGCTGATTAAAAACATATATGCAATAATCAATGGGTTAATGAACCTAATGGACAAAATTAATTTGATTTCACTCCTCTTTCATAACATGTGGATCCAATGCTAACAATTTCCATCTAAGCAATGCTATTGCTACATTCAAAATTTTTGATAAGTTTATTTTCATTAAGTTCAAATTACTTTTTAATATCTCTTGAGGTTTCTCATTTGCATCATATATTATTGAGAAGTATGCTACATTATCTTCAAGTATTTGGTATTTTTCAGCTATCTTTCCATTGATTTTGAGTTTAATTTCATTGTAGTCTCAAAGCAAACAATGTATGATTTTTCTTCATTTAAATTTCTTTAAGGTGTTTTTATGGCCCAGTATATGATCTATGTTAATGAATATTTTTTGTGAGCTTTAGAAAAATTTATATTCTACAGTTGTTGGATGAAGTAGTCTATAGATTTCAACTACGTACAGTTGATTAATGTGTTGTTGAGTTCCACTATGCACTTACTGATTTTCTGCTTGGTGGATCTGTCCGTTTCTGGAAGAGGTATGGAGAAGTTTCTAACTATAATATTGGATTCATCTATTTATCCTTGTAGATTTATTAGTTTTTGCTTCATGGATTTTACATTCTGTTTTTAGTCACAGACATACTAAAGACATGATTTTTTTCTTTTAGGGAATTGGTCCTTTTGTCTTTGTCTTGATCCATTTCAACAATCCTTTGCTTTTAATTGGTGTAGAAAGGCTATTAACATTTAAAGTGATGATTGTTGTAGTTGAATTAATATCTACTATATTCACTATGTTAGTATGTGCTATTTGTTGACATTATTCTTTACTGCTGTGTTTGTCTTCAACTTTCCCCCTCTGCCTTTTCTGGTTTTAATTAATCATTTTATGTAACTCCATATTCTCCTTGCTTAGCATATCAATTATACTTTTTAAAAATAACTTTTAGTGGCCTCCCTAGATTTTATAATACACATTTACAAATAATCTAAGTTCAATTTCAAATAACAGTGTATCACTGCATGGATGCTGTGAGTACCTTTAATAACAACATAATCCTAATTCTTTAATCCCTTCCTTTGTGTCTTTGATGCCACTCATTTTGCTTATATGTAAGTGCATACATATAGAAACACACATACGCATATATAACTCAAATACATTGTAGCCATTATTAGTTTGAGAAAACTTATCTAGAAAACCAAGTAAGAATAAGAGATTTTTTGAAAAAAAAAAATCACTGTTATTTATTCCATCTCCAATGCCCTTTCTTTTTTTATGTATATCTGGTTTGTTAACCTGTGTCATTCTTTTTTCTTTATTTTTCTGCTCAGGCTTACATTACAAAATATTACAGCCTGTGTGGCTTAAACAGCAGGAATTAATTTTCTCACTGCTTTAGAACCTGAAAAGTCTAAGATCAAAGTTCTAGTAGGCTTTGGTTATGGTGAGGATCCTTTTCCTGGCTTGCAGGAAGCTGCTCTGTCCTCAGATGGCCTTTCCTCTGAGCACACACCCACCAAGGAGAAAGAGAGAGCTTCCTTTTCTTGTAAAGACAACAGTCTTGTTGGATCAGGACCCAACCCTTTTACATGTATTTAACCTATATAATCCCCCAAAGGTCCCATTTTACTTTATTTTCTGTTGCTAATAGCAAATTATCTGAAAATGTGTAATTTATGAAGAAAAAGGATTTATTTCTTACAGTTATGGAGACTGAAAAGTCCAAGGTGGAGGAGTACCATCTGGTGAAAACTGTTCAGGCTGGGGGTCCTGGTCCATGAACCCAGTTGAACTTGCTCAATTACTTGGCTGAGCTCTAAACTTCAACAAGGACAGTGCAGTAATGGAAAGCAAAAGTGAGTGGAAACTAAAATAAAACTGGATAGGCACAGGCAGTGTGGATAGAGAGCAAAAGTCACCTACACACATCTCAGTGTAACAAAGAGACATTTTATTTAGGGAGAACAAAGAGAAAGTTTAGAGGGAAGTGGGCCCCTCTTATGAAGGAGCCCAGGTGAGAGAGTAGAGGCAAGGGCCTGCAGGGATACAAATACCCTCTCCTTTTGAAACTGGCTGTAAGTCTTTCATTGGCTTATCTGCCCCTCCAGGCAGTATTGTCCTTTTCTACTGGTCATTGATGGTCTTTTTCTGTCATTGGTTACCAAGGTTACTTCATACCCACACTCTTAAGGGCTGCCCAGACTTCCTTGTTTAGTAGACCGGGTTTTCCTCCCACCCGTCCTGAAATGCTTTTCTTTGTGTATCTTCTCAAGAACCTTTGTGGTTGTGGGAACTTCCTGCAGAATTCCAGAAATGACAGGGTATCATTTGCCCTGAAAGGGCAGAGAGTGTTAGCTCAGGTCTTTTTTTCCTTTTCTTATACAGCCACTAGTCCTATTCCAACAATCCATTAACCCATTAATACACAATGAATTAAGGGCTCTACTCATTAATGACTCCACTTTTCAATACTGCCATACCAGGGATTAAATTTGACTGTGATTTTTGGTAGAAGTAAATATTCAAAGCAGAGCAGATCCTATTTCCAAATGTGGTCATATTAAGATTTAAGGCTTCAACTATACATATTTTTTTATGGGGAGGTGGGGAGACAGTGCAAAATTCGATCTATAGCTTTCTAACTCTAACCACCCTCCAATTTTCCGTTCTCATGGCATCCAAAATGCATTCATTTTATTCCAACAGCCTTTAAAGTCTTAAATGATTCCAGTATCAACTCCAATTTTAAACTCCAAAGTCTTATCCAAATATTATCTAAAATAAGTTATGAATAGGACTTAAAGTATAATTACTTCCTGAGGCAAAATTCTTCTCCAGTTATGAACCTTTGATATTAAACTAGCTATGTGCTTCCAAAATACAATGGTGAGAAAGACACACGTTGGCATTCCCATTCCAAAGGGAGAAATAGAAAAATAAAAAAAGAAGTGACAGATCCAAGCATATCCAAAACCCAGGAAAGCAAATTTCATTACATCATAAGGCTGGAGAATAAGGCTCTTTGGGTCCATGCTCTGCTCTCCCAGCCCACTGGTGTAGCAATTTCACCCGTGTGGTCTTATGTGATAGCCCTATCTTCAAAGCTGTGCCAGGGAACCCTACCACTAAGACTCTGGTGAAGCCACCATTGCCTATTAAAATATAATAGTTGTGATGGTCTTGCTCTTTGAAATTGAAAGGGTGAACCTAAAATGTCTGAATCATCTTGAAGAATCATTACAGTGAAATAGCTCTATTTTACTGTCCTGTAGAATCTCAGAAGTATAAAAGGCTTCTTTTATCTTATTTCAAAGCCTTCTTTTATTTTGTCTTGCCTTGTACCCTTTCAATCAAACTGGCAATATGGTGGCTGCTATAATTCCATATCTATTCCTGGCTTCTGCTGAGATGGTTGATTAGATCCATAGTTTACATCCATACTAATCTTCTCAGATGGTTGTTCAATAACACCATTAGTTATTATCTCCACATTATGCTTTATCATTCTTTGCAATATGGATAGGCTGAGCATTTTTCAAATCTTCAAGGTCTTGTTTCTTTTTGCTTAAAAATTTCTTCAATTTTTCTCTCTTCTCTTAAATTTTACTATAACAGAAAGAAACAGCAAGTCATTCATCACTTTGCTTAGAGATTTCCTCAGCTACGTATCCAGTTTCATTGATAGCAACTTCTATTTTCTACAAAACACCAGAACACAATTCAATTAATTTCTTTGCACTTTACATTAATAATAAGAATAGCCTTTTAGCTAGTTTTAATATCATGTTCATTATTAGATATCTCACCAGAATTACCTTTAATCTTTGTATTTCTACCAACACCTTGTTCATAATACGGGGAGTCCATAAAGTTTGTGTGCTTTCTCTTTCCTTCATAGCCTTTCCCCAGAATTGTTTTAATAGTTCCACCACAGGTTTTTAGGCTTTGTATAAGATACACCTCAAAACTCTTTTAGATGTTACACATCATTCAGTTCCAAAGATACTTCCACATCTTAGGGACGTCTTATAGTAGTAACCCATTTATTAATATAAAATTATGTTTTAGTTGCCTGAAGCTGCCATAGAATCACAACTTAACAGATACTTACATTCCTACAGTTCAGGAGGCTAAAATGTCCAACATAAGGGTTGTAACAGACTTCAGTTTCTGATGTGTCCTGCCTTTCTGCCCTGTACATGGCTATGTTGACCTTACATTTCCTCTAAACATGCAGAGAAAGACTTCTCATAAATCCATCAGCCTTACAGATTAGGGTTGCATTCTTATGACCTCATTTAACCTTAATTAATTCCTAAAGACCTTATCTCCAAATATAATCACACTGAGAGACAGGACTTCAACATATAAATTCTAGGGTGACACATTTTAGGCTTTAGCACCTTTCTCTGATGAATTGCTTTTAAGTTCATTGATTCACATGGAGTTTTACATTTAAGAAGTTCTGGTTGGTAAAGTGTAATTCAATGTATTTTTATGTCTGTCTCTCCAGTCTTGGAGGCAGAAGTTTCCCTGTGATCTCATTTCTCTGATGGATCTAAGAGAGTAGATGGCTTTTCAGTTTTCAGCTTTTTTCTTTTTGTCATGATAGAGTGAGGATGTCTCAAATCCTTATTTGCCAGTCCAGAAAATGAGTGGACTTGATTTTATTTTAATTAGTGCAAATGACACATTACTTGTAATAGAAATGTTACTATATAATAATAGTTGACAATGTGTTTATAGTACCCAGTATGTGACAAGATTTTGACCATTTTGCGTTTCAAAACAACCCTCAAAGACTTCGGTCCCCAAATCTCAGGCTGTAGAATGGTACTAGTCTGTGGCCTGTTAGGAACTGGGACTGGACAGCAGGAGATGAGAAGTGAGCAAGTAAGTGAAGCTTCATCTGTATTTACAGCTGTTCCCCACACTTGCATTATTGCCTAAGCTCTACTTCCTGTCACTTCAGCAGTGGCCTTAGATTATCACAGGAGCTGGAACCTTACTTACTGTAAACTGCACAAACCAGGGATCTAGGTTGGGAATCCAATGACCCTCCTACATCCCAGTCTGTGGAGAAATTGTCTTCCATTAAACCAGTCCCTGGTGCCAAAAAGGTTGGGGACTAATGCTATAAGGTACTCAGAAAATGAGTACACAATAGAGAAAAATATGATAAAAGGATACAATGGTATAATTAATTTTCTTCAACAATATGGATCCATGGAGTACTCTATTTATAATTAAGACAGGAACCAAAGTTGGAGATAATATTTTAAGTATCTTTAAGGTATTTAACTTACAATAGAAAAAGACTAATATTTTTAAGCAGGTAAATTTATTTATTTTTTATTATTGGCTTATTTAAATATTTAATTGAAAAATAATTATATATATTTATGGAATGCAAGATAGTATTTTGATTTATATACACATTTTAGAATTATTAATTAAATGTAATTAACATATGATAACCTCACATATATATCATTTTTGTGGCAATAGCATTTGACATTTACTCTATTAGTAATTTTGACGTATATGTATATTATGTGATTATTAATAGCAATCACCATGCTGAGAAGTAGATCTCAAAAACTTAGCCTTTCTCTCTAACTAAAACTTTATATCTTTTGACCAATTTTTCTCCATTTCCTTCATACACCACTCTTCCTATCCTCTAGAAATCACCATGTTACTCTCACCTTTTATGATTTGGACCTTTTAAAATTCCATATGTAAGTGAGATCACACACTATGTACCTTTACACACCTGGCCTTATTTCACATAGCATAATATTATCCACGTTCATTCATATCATCACAAATGATAAAATTCCCTTTGCTCTTAAGGCTAAATATTAATAGTATCCTGTTCAGTTGTGCATATACTACACTTTCTTTTATTTAAGAAAATTGGAAGTCTGACAATGGTATATAAGTTAAATAGTGTTGGTGCATCGTCTTTTCAGCAATGTGTATGATTCAAATGCGAAGTAATAAAGATCAGAGTACAGTATCACAACTACTACTGCCCTAAACATGAAATTACTACTAGCATTGGTAATAACAAGCAATATTTATAAATATCAGCTATGTGTCAGTCACAGTCATAGGACTTTGTACATATTGGCTGATTTTATTCTGCAATAATCCCTGGAGACATTATAAAATATGTATTTTTTATGCTTAAGGAACCTGAGGCTCGTAGAAGGTATATAACTTTCGCAAAGTCCCTCAGGAGATAAATAGTGGAGTAAGAGGAAATGGCTATACATAATTGCTTTTGAAAGGCAACTGTTCTCAGCTGAGGATGCAAATTTTGGGTTTTTGGCCACAATATGCATAGCATATAACAAAGTGGTTAGCACATATTCCATGTCCAGAATATATTAAATTAAACTACAAATAAAATCTTCTTCAGACATACTTACACCTAAATGTTGATGTCATTTTATTATTTCCTCAGATCAATCTATAAAGCAAAAAATTAAGGCATTGCTTCATGCTACTATCAGGGTACCAGAATATAGAACCAACTTAAACTGCCATAGAAATGTTTAATAATTGTCTTTCCCTATTTAGTGGACCTCTGTGGGTCATGTATACTTATACAATTTGTTTTTAAAGGTAGAGTGTTTTATAATTTAATATTTATCACTAAATTATTTATTGTTAATAAAGGTGATTTTATTTTTAGCATTTCTACCTGTCATATTTATTTTTCCGTGAAAAGTCTACTCAGATTCTTTTAACTCTACAGATAATTATTGATATGATTAAGTACATTAATCTCATATCTTTACAATACCTGTGATTTGCCATTTCTTTTTTACATATACCATTAACATAATTTTGTAATTGTTCTCACCAGCAAAAACATCTTTATTTATTAGTTCTAATCAGTCTTTTTAAAATCAGCTTTTATCTCATTCAGATAATTGTAAAAAGACTATAATGGGCCACGTGCAGTGGGTTATGAATGAACAGCATTGGGAAGTCAAGGCAGGAGGGTCAGTTGAACTCAGAAGTTCCAGATAAGCTTGGGTAACATAGTCAGAGTTCCTCGAAAGAAAGAAAGAAAGAAAGAAAGAAAGAAAGAAGAAAAGAAAGAAGAAAAAAAGAAAGAAGAAAAGAAACAGCTAAAATCCTGATGCATATTTTATCAATTCATTTTTTTCTAGCCTAGAAAAAATTAAAAGAATTCTTGATGTAAAAGAAATCTACATATCAAAATGAACCCAGTACAGTAAATTATTGTTATAAAGAAACTTACATTCTACAAAAAGAAAAGGATCACAATCATTTTAAACTGTATAAAGATAAAGCTTTAGTAATACTAAACAAAACTTCACAGGACTAGGGAAAAAAATATAAAGTGGAATTTCCTAACATTATGTTTCAATATTCTTGCCATTATTAGTGTTTTTGTCACAGAGAGATTTTGAATAAAATACCTTACTAGATACCTCTGCCAATAAAATTGACAAGATAGTTGCAGAAAAGCTTTCAAATCCATTGAAAAAGCAATTTATATTCAGTTTACACTCATGTATAGTTAAAGAATAACACTGGGATTTAGCTTCTTCTAAGTAGTCTAAGAACAAATTTCACCAACATTGATTTTGTCAGCACATTAAAAATATGCTCTTTATTTTTTCTTCCTCAAGTGTAGTACATGTTTTACATTATAGCAGGTATATAAAAAAAAAAAACCATACCTCTTCTACAGAATTCATTTGGCATTATATGTGAATATGTTAAAGAAAATAAAATATCAATCTAGTGTTGTATGATTAACTCAATAATTTATTCAAATTTGTATTTACTAAACTATTATCTGGTAAAATTTACCAAGTTTGTTATTTACACTAGAGTAATAGTAATCCAGGATCTCCTGCTGGTATAAAGAACACTTTGTTTTTCCAGTTAGAATGTAATAGGTTTTCTTGAAAAAAAATCCTAAAAATTTTTTCATCTACATTTGTGTCACAAAAATAGCAAATGATGACTTCTTGCAATGGCTCCCATCATACACTGGAGAATGCAATAAAAACTATCTGAAAGGGAAGAAGTGTGCATTAAGTCTAATTCTGTTATGAGGAAATTGTGTATGTTGACCCCTCTCTACTAGCAGCCAAACAGGATAATGGTGTTAGCAGAATTTCTTTCTTCACTAGGTTCTTAGTCTTGGGAATTTGAAGAATGAACCCATGGACCACATAGATAGGATTTATTAGACAGAAAGGAATACAGAAGGAGTAAAAGTCATGGGAGCTTCTGGCAGAAGGAAAAACTCAAGTTGGAATTCACTACATGGGTCCTTTTTCTAGGGGTATATATAGTCTTGAGAATTACACTGGGCCAGGATTTGGTAGGTGGAAAAACACCTTTTAAAAGTTAATGAGTGTTTTAACAAATGAATGCATGAGGCTCTCCCACTAGGGAGACAAGCTTATTAGACATTTTCAGTTTTTGCTTCAGGGAAGGAATTAGAGTTTGTGCTCCCTACTCAAGGTGGAACCACCCAAAACCTTTCAGGCTGCTTTGTTCATGACATTGCCTGAGCCCAGAAGGTGTGGCCTGGAAAAGGCAGACTGTATGTGCAGAGAGATGGGGGTCTGATTTTTAAGCTTATCTGGGCCTAGAGAACGGAGGATACCTGTCCAGCCCTGAGTGGGGGAACCCCGTATCATTTGAACAAGTTGGGGGTGGGGGAAATAGAAAGTGATGGATGACTTGAATGTGGAGTACCTACCATTTATAAAAATAAAATACACATTATATTTTATCTTGTGTTTTGTAGTAATTTACAAGTAACTTAAACAGCAAGAATAATCAGAATGTTTGCAAATTCATACATTGAACATTATGATTTTGTGCTTAATAGCCACCATGCATGCATATAACTTCTTTATCAGTTTTCAGAATATTTATATAATTTCAAATTATTTATATAATTTTGTTATATAAATACAATAAATTATATTTATATAATTTGTTTTGGAAAACATATTTTTAATATATATTACATATACTATATATGTTAAACATAATATATTATGTTTTAATATAACATATTAAAAACATTATTCTATGGAATTAGCTCACCTTACTGCACAGAATATGAAAGAATCGAATTAGTGACCCATCCAGGTAGAACTGAGCCTCCCAGGAAGGACCAAGTGTATATTCCACCCTTTTGACCCCTTTAAATCCCCAGCCTCCATAACCCACATGTGGAATTGACTTCCTGATTTCACCCCACCTTCATCCAGGTGGAATAAAAGCCATGTTGACCACACACAACTGAGACTCTGCATATCTTTTTCTCAGGCCTCAGAATAATCTTTCATCTTTGGGTCTGTAACCTTTCAGACTGGAAAGTTTGAAATTTCCGAAGGCCAGTAGGATGGAAACTCAGGCAAGAGTTGATTCAGCCTTAAGTCTGAAATCTAGGGAAATGGGTAGGCAGGTTAGAAATTCAAGCAAGATTTCCAGGTTGCAGTAGAGCCAGAATTTCCTCTCAGAGAAATTTCAGCTTTTGCTCTTAAGACCTTGAACTAATGGGTGAGGCTCATTCATATTATCAAGAATAATCTCCTTTACTTAAAGTAAATTGATTGCAGATGTTAATCCCATCTATACAATACCACCATAGCCATACCTAAACTTGTGTTTGACCAAATGACTAGACACTGCACCCTACCCAAGGTGACATAAAAATTTTTGTGTCACCATCACAACTTCAATTTGTAATAAACTACATTGTACAAAGCAGCAACTAAACATTACATATCACAATTTCTTAATAATCACATATTTCAGGTTATGTTTGAACAATTGAAAGTATATAAGGCCAAGTGTGGGAAGTGGATAGGTTGATCTCTCTGTGGGGCACTGCCTCAAACCAGGGGAGATCCCTGGAGACTCATCCAGACAACAGAATATGAAAAGAGCCCAGAGGCCTCCCCACAGTAAACAGATTGGGCAGGACTGAGCCCTTTAGTAGAGTTGAATCCTTTGAAACTCCTGATCTGCAATTAGATTAGGGAAAGTGCCTTGCTTGCCCTTCAGTGATGAAACTGGTTTCCCTTCACCCTTTCTAAACACACTATAGGCATTTGTTAGTAACACCCTACCCTACGTTCCAGTTTACCCAGCCTTTCCCTTTATCCAGTCTTCCTGGGGATTTAGGATTGTCTTTCCTTCTATCCAGTCTTCCTGGGGATTTAGGATTATCTTTTGGCACTTTTGCATTTTGCATATGCGCTTTCATTAGAAATCAATAAAAGCCTTCTGAAGAAGCCAGAGAATTGTTGCATTGGCCCAGTCTGCCACTAGGCATGAGAGAATGCATGCCTTTCTCCAAGCTTTTTCAGAATCAATGTCTTAAACTTGTGTAGATTGGTAGATTGTCATGATTTTCCCCAGCAATGGGAAATCATTGCTGTGGGCTCTCAAGCCCAGGTTGAAGTCTACTGCTGACAATCAGCAGGCAAAGAAAGTAGAAAGGTCTGAATTATTCAACAATTAAAAAATAATTAATTAAAAGCAGATAAAATTTCAGTGGATTAAAAGATCAGATCATAGGGGAAGTAAAAAGAATATTTTTAAGCTGATGTTTTCTCATAATAAAAATTGTGTTTTGGGAAAGAAGTAACTGGGAACAATTTGAAAAAAATTATTGATAGCAAATCAAGAAAAAATCTAATAAAATATTAAAAGTTATAACACTATTACAACAGCAAGGAATCTATTTAGGACAAGTTTCCCCATAGAAAAAATATTTAAAATAAAAAAAAAAAAACTATGTACCAAATGTTTAAATTATGTTGCCTTTGAAATTAAAACAAATTAATCTTTATTCACTAGCATGAGCTTGCTATAAAAGCAAAAAGTGAGATAAAATAATATATTCTTAGTTTGTACACATGCGTTATCCAAATAATTAATACACAAGTAACCGTTATTATATATTGTTTAGTTTTTCATTGTCAAAACTACAATTCCTTTGAAAAATTCTCAGGTGAACTGATTTTGTTTTAAGTCTTCAAATAATTCCCAAACTAAACCACATTTTAATTGGACTCAATTAAGGGACTACAACAATCTTTCACATAATTCAGAAGTCATTATGTGTTCTCTGTGAAAAAACTCTTTGCACTGGAAAGACAATGATGGTTTCAATGTGAATAGCAGATTCCACTTACTTATCAAGAACAATCTGAGTTCCTTTATGAGAAAACTTTATAAAACTTCACAGATTTGACCTATCCAATACCTACTGCTATGAATGTTTAGAAGTATTTTTTATGTTGGAAAGAAATTCCCCAAGTTTTTTCTTTGGAGCCTCCATCAAAAGGCAATATGCCATTTATTTTGATGTTTCTATTGTTAGTTGAAATAATTGAGATTGATGTTGAGATTATTTAAGGGACAGGAAGGCATTTCAAGTGGCATTAAAACTTGATTATCTTTCAAAAGAATGTAGAAGTATGCTTTATGAATAATTTAAATGTGATTTCAGTTTTAAATTAGATGTTGTGAATACTATATTTTCATGAGTGACCAGAAAAATCACATCAAAATAATTAAAACTAGATAAACAGAAAGTACATCACATTTAGAAACAAACCCTTGGGGGGTTGTATTTTCACTATTACTGTGGTTGTTTTTGTGTTAGCACTGTACTGGCTTCCTGTTTAAATGTAAAGTATAATGAATTTACTTTTACCTTTTTCTTCACTGTCATGATCTCTAACATGCTATATTTTTCTCTGATAATTCAAAATTTGCTTTAAAATAAATGGGACGGTTAAAATAATATGTGTGCTTTTAGTATAACATGATACAACATAAATCAAGAAAATAGGGAATGGTTACTTTATTCACTCAAATACATTTTTCAGCTTTTACTCCTGGCTAGTGTATTTAGTAAGTTTGTGAATATTGTTTCAATTAACCCTATTTTACATGTAGATTATTAAATGCGTCTCTCTTTGCTGCAAAAATAGTTATATGCACTTCTCTGATTTAATGATTGATGATTCATATATTGACACAGGACATTTTTTTCCAGAAAACTTTTTTTATTGTTGATATAGCTTGACTTTCTAATACCAAATAACATTTGGATTCATGTGTAAACTGTGGCTTATATTTTCAGTTTAACCTAATCATTTGAAATGAAATTATTCCCATAAAGCAAAAATATAAACATTAATATTATGCCAATTTATTTTTAAAAACTTAACTTTTTTGGTATACCATTAACAATACATTTTTGAACTACGAGCAACATTGTACCAAATTACACTGAATGGAATTAAAGAACAAAACTAATGGTGAATCAACTTAGTTTAATGATATTTTCATACTTCCTCTTTGAATTATTCAGAGGTCAATATAGGGTCATACAAACTACTTGAAATTATGATACATACACTCTGGAGAAGACATGAATTTCATGGTGGTACACAGGCACAAAAGTGTTCCAAAAAAATAACTTGCACCCTTAAAGAAAAGATGGAGACTTTATCTATTTTATGTTTACACGGATGAAGCATATTCTTCTTAGTAAAGTGTCTCAAGAATGGAAGAAAAAGTATCCAATGTACTCAGCTCTACTATGAAACCAATATATAATCATCCACACTTCAATATGAAAGCTATAACCCAGCTACAGCCCAAGATGAAGGGGGAAGAGGAGAGAAAGGGGAGGGTAAGGAAGGGGGGAGGATGGGTGGAGAGAGGGTAATTGGTGGGACCACCCGTATGGTGCATTTTACAAGGGTACATGTCAAATCTATTAAGTGTAGAGTATAAATGTCTTAACACACACACAAAAAAATAACTTTCAGGTCTTTGACTCCCATACAGCCTTTTTCTTAGATCTGATTTTCCTGAGACTGCACCTGTTGACAAAATTCATTAAGTATCCCCTTTCCATTTGATACCTTTCACCTTTTCCAACTATACAAAAGAAAGATACACCAATTATCAGGAAGTTTTCATAATATATGTTCCTATGGTATAAATATACTTAGGTACTAGAGAAAGAATAACTTAAAATATTTATAGTTGTGGAACTTCCCATAATCTAACCACAGAAATATGTGTCTCTCTTTTACATAGGATGCTATTAAGAGCAATGTACCAGCATATTTTTTTTTCTCATGTACAGGTGTGTTTCAAAATGTGCTGAGAGTTATGACTATTTTTATTTAATAATTTCACCTCTCCTTTCTCCTGATAATCACCCCTGAGGAGAGTCCCAAGAGAGAAAACCAAGAGAACAGAGGTAGGCAATACTGAGGACACCTTTATGACGTTCAGGTAACGAACTTATGGCCAGGTCCCAGCTTTGCCTATTTGTCTTAGAATTAAAAATAGCAAACTGGAGAGCTCTCACAAAAATATGCATTAGTATGTTTTTCTGAACTGAAAAATGAAGTCTGAATTTTGGATAGAAAATCAGTCTGAGTTGGTTGATTTGTTTGACATTGAATTCCTGCTTTGACAATCATATCATATGGCACATATTTTCCCTAAAATTGGATTAGCCTCTGAACATTTGAGGAAAACATCACAATATATTTGCAAATATGTTTGGAAATCTAAAATATTTTAATTTACACAACTTGGAGTATTACAGTGCTTTAGTGTTACAATGAAACTTTCTTGAGTGGGTACACATATAGAAACAGACCCATTGAGAAGTATTTACATGAATGTTTACAACTTAATAATGAGATGAATGTCATTTCTACTGTTCTGATATTGATGTCTTTAGTGTAGTAATTAAGATGATACCTCCTGATGGTTCAACACAGGGATCATCTTTTTGAGCACTCACATGCTTATAGTCCTGAAAAGTGACTCTAAGACTCTCAAAAACTTTTAAGACCAAAATGTTGTCCTAGATATCATAGCAAATTTAAACACAGAAGCAAAAATATCTTGTTGAATTTACAATAATTATTTTACAAAAATTATTTTTGTAAATCTACATATCCTTACAATACTTAATAAATAAGTAAAAATTAAAAGGCAGTGTATTACTATTTTCTAAGAACAACTTTTGTTTACAGATAGTCCTTGGGATAATGGTCACTACAACTGAATTCATTTTTTTTTTTAAGTAGAATACATGTAAAAAAGGCTTCATTAAGTCAAAATTGTAAAGCAATATTTGAAAGATCGAAAAACAAAGTAAAAAATTAATACTTAAAAATGTATACAATTAATAAAAACTTCACATTTATACACAGTATTTATGTAAAATATTTCATTTTATCCTTCAAATTCCAAGTTAGTACGATTATTATTCTCATTTTAAAGGTGAACCCTAATTTGCATAGCTAAAGGTATCTCCTTCTGTCTATAGATCCTGGCCCATCCATCACTATCCCATGTTGCCTAATGTTTGTAGTATTTCTACTAATATAATCAGTAGTATATAATATATATAGTAGAAATATAATATTTCTACTAATATGCGTACATATTCCACAGTCATGAAAAAATATTTAACATATTTTATAAAAGAAGTCGTTTTGAAGTTATCGAATTTTTCTAAAAGGTCACATGTCTGGTATATGATGAGATCAAATTGTAAATTTGGCCTCGATATTACAAACTAGCCAAATGAGATGTAAGTAGAGCAATACATTCTTATAAAACACAGTTATCATTCTGAATCTGATTTGTACATTCCCCTTTCTTCTCCCACACTAGAAACCTGAGAGATTGAGGGGAGACTCTAGAGCACAGTGGTAGAGCACAGAATTGTAACATTATTTTGCCTAGATGTTAACCTTGGCATTTTAACCTACTTTATTTTAGTTTACCCAAGCAGAAGTATTACAGTGCTCCAGTGTTACAATGAAACTTTCTGAAGCAGTCATGCATATATGAATGAGCTCCTGTCTTTATATGTATATAAATGGCTTTGAGCATGTCATTACATGAAGCTTTAGTCTCCTTTCTGGGGCTTTAGTATGTGCCTCATGGTGATGTGTTGGAAATTAAATGAGGTCATCCATTGAAAGCACTGACTTAGCTCAGTGTTTAGTATATAATAAACATACCTCAAATGTCAGAAATGGGCAGGCCATTAAGTGACACATTTTATATTTATTTTCCCTGTAGGTCTAAATTTTGGGAGTATTCTATTATTCATTAATGTTTGCCTGCTAATTAACAGATCACTTTTTTTTCTTACTCTTGGCAAAATGAAAGCCTCTCTCTTAAGACAGTGGTTGAAACTTTAGTTTGTTTTGGATGTTCTCTATGACTTTTTTTTAAAACAGTTTAAAAATTTCAGAATATTGTAGGCGTGCACACATGTAGGTTATATAATTTATTTTTGTACATCTTAAGTCAAGGTTGTAAGTGTGTACTTCACTAAGAATGTGTCCATTGTAACAGTTAGGTATGAATTAACCCAACCACTTATCCCACTGCCTACTTGATTCCCTTTGAGTTTTATTTCCATATGTGTGAGTAAGTGTTGATCAACTAGCTTGAATTTAGCATTGAGTACAGTGATTTTTTTTTCGTTGTTAAATCATAGCTGTGTACATTAGTGCAATCAAGGGGTACAATGTGCTGGTTTCATATATAATCTGAAATATTTTCATCAAACTGTTCAACATAGCCTTCATGGCATTTTCTTAGTTATTGTATGTAGATATTTGTATTCTGCATTTAGTAGGTTTTGCCTGTGCCCATTCTAAGATGCACCATAGGTGTGGCCTCACCCAGTACCCTCCCTCCACCCTAAATCCCCCTCTCTCTTCCCCTCCCTTGGCTCTTTCCCCATATTCTTGTGCTATAGTTGGGTTATAGTCTTCATATGAAAGCTATAAATTAGCTTCATAGTAGGGCTGAGTACATTGGATACTCTTTCTTCCATTCTTGAGATACTTTGCTAAGAAGGCTATGTTCCAGCTCCATCCATGTAAACATGAAAGAGGTAAAGTCCAGATCTTTCTTTAAGGCTAAATAATATTTCATGGTATACATGTACCCCTATTTGCTAGTCCATTCATGGGTCAATGGACACTTGAGCTTCTTCCATGACTTAGCAATTATGAATTGGGCTGCAATAAACATTCTGGTACAGATGTCTTTGTTATATTGTGATTTTTGGTCTTCTGAGAATATACCTAGTAAAGGAATTATAGGATCGAATGGCAGGTCTATTTTTAGAACTCTAAGTATTCTCCAAACATACTTCCAAAAGGAATGTACTAGTGTGCATTCCCACCAGCAGTATAGAAGTGTGCCCTTTTCTCCACATCCACATCAACATCTCCGGTCTTGGGATTTTGTTATGTGGGCTACTTTTACTGGGGTTAGGTGATATCTCAAAGTAGTTTTGATTTGCATTTCTCTGATGATTAAGGATGATGAGCTTTTTCTTATGCATTTATAGATTGTGCATCTGTCTTCTTTAGAGCAGTTTCTCTTCAAGTCCTTTGCCCACCTGAGATGGGATCACTTGTTCTTTTCTTGCTAATACGTTTGAGTTCTCTGTGGATTCTGGTTATTAAACCTTTATCGGAGGTATAACCTGCAAATATTTTCTCCCATTCTGAGGGCTGTCTGCTTGCTTTACTTACTATGTTCTTGGCTGTGCAGAAGCTTTTTAGTTTGATCAGGTCCCACTAATGTATTTTTGATACTGCTTCAATTGCCTAGGGAGTCCTTCTCATAAAATATTCACCCAGGCCTATTTCTTCAAGAGTTTTCCCTGCACTTTCTTCAAGTATTTTTATAATTTCATGTCTTAAGTTTAAATCTTTTATCCAGTGAGAGTCTATCATAGTTAATGGTGAAAGGTCTGGGTCCAGTTTCAGTCTTTTGCACATCTCCAGCCAGTTCACCCAGCACCATTTGTTAAATAGGGAATCATTTCCCCACTGAATGTTTTTAATTGGCTTGTCAAAGTTCAAATGACAGTAAATAACTGGATTCATCTCTTGGTTCTCTATTCTGTTCCATACATCTACTTCTCTGTTTTTGTGCCAATACCATGCTGTTTTGATCACTATTGATTTATAGTACAGTCTCAGGTCTGGTAGCGTGATTCCTCCTGCTTTGTTTGTATTTCTGAATAATGTTTTGGCTATTCGAGGTTTTTTCTGATTCCATATAAAATGAAATATTATTTTTTCAAGATCTTTAAAATATGATAACGGAGCTTTTATAGGAATTGCATTAAAATTATATATTGCTTTTGGTAGTGTAAACATTTTAGCAATGTTGATTCTTCCCAGCCATGAGCATGGTATGTTTTTCCATTTGTTAACATCTTCAGCTATTTATTTTCTTAAAGTTTCATAGTCTCTTTGTGAGATATTTCACGTCCTTTGTTAGGTATACTCCCAAATATTTCCTCTTCTTTGTCACTACTGTGCAAGGAATAGAGTCCTTGACTGTTTTTTTGGCTTGTTTATTGCTGGTATATATAAAGGCTACAGATTTATGAGTGTTGATTTTGTAGCCTGAGACATTGCTGTATTCCTTGATCACTTCTAAAAGTTTTGTAGTAGAATCCCTAGTGTTCTCCAGATATACGATCATGTCATCTGCGAAGAGTGAAAGTTTGAGCTCTTCTGACCCTATGTGGATACCCTTGATCGCCTTTTCTTTTCCAATTGCAATGGCTAAAACTTCCATTACAATGTAAAAGAGCAATGAAGACAATGGGCAACCTTGCTTGGTTTCTGATCTAAGTGGAAATGATTTCAATTTAACTCTATTCAGTACGATATTGCTGTAGATGGCCTCTATTAGTTTAAGAAATGTCCCTTCTATACTAATTTTCTTAAGTGTTCTGATCATGAAGGCATGCTGGTTATTATCAAAAGCTTTTTGTACATCAATTGAGAGAATCATACGGTGTTTATTTTTTAGTTGATTTATGTGCTGAATTACATTTATAGATTTACATACATTGAACCAGCCTTGAGACCCTGGGATAAATCCCACTTGGTCATGGTGTATAATTTTTTTGATGTGTTGTTGGATTCTGTTTGTTAGGATCTTATTGAGTATTTTTTCAAAAATATTCATTAGTGATTTTGGTCTATAATTTTCTTTTCTTTTTGCATCTTTACCTGGTTTAGGGATCAAGGTGATGTTTCCTTTGTAGAATGTATTGGGTATTATTCTTTCTTTTTCTATATTTTGGAAAAGGTTTAGTAATATAGATACTAGTTCTTCTTTAAGGTTTGGTAGAATTCTGCCATGAAGTCACCTGGTCCTGGGCTTTTCTTTTTAGGGAGATTTTGTATAGTTGATGCTATTTCAGAACTTCATATAGGCCTGTTCAACATTTTCACTTTGTTCTGTCTATGTTTTGGTAGGTTGCGTACTTCCAACTATTGGTCGATTTCTTTCAGATTTTCATATTCCTCAGAACAAAGTTTCTTATAATATTCAGTAAGGAGTTTTTTAATTCTGAGGGGTCTGTTGTTATTTCATCGTTACCATTTCTGATTAATGAAATTAGAGATTTTACTTTTTTTTCCTGCTTAGGTTGGCCAAAGGTTTATCTATTTTATTCATCTTTTCATAAAACCAACTTTTGGATCTATTGATCTGTTGTATAATTCTTCTGTTTTCCATTTCATTTAATTCTGCTCTGATTTTGGTTATTTCTTTTCTTCTGCTGGGTTTGTTGGGATGTTCTTCCTTCTATAGTTGCTTGAGATGTCCCATTAAGTTGTTAACTTTCTCTCTTTTCCTTCTCTTGAGGAAAGCTTGGAGTGCTATAAATTTCCCTCTGAGGACTGCCTTTGCGGTATCCCAGAGGTTCTGATAATTCATGTCTTCATTGTCATTTTGTTCCAAAAATTTGGTAATTTCCTTCTTAATTTCATCTATGACCTTGCTATCATTCAGCATAAGGTTACTTAACTTCCTTGTTTTTGTATGAGTATGCAGATTCCTGTTACTGAGTTCAACTTTTATTCCATATGTTTTGAGAAGATGCAAGGAATAATTTTTATTCCTTTAAAGTTACTGAGGATAGACTTGTGACCTAAGATGTGATCGATTTTGGAGTATGTTCCATGGGCTGATGAGAAGAATGTGTATTCAGTTTTGTTGTGATGAAATGTTCTGTAGATGTCTGCTAAATCCAAATGTTAGGTTTAAATCTAAAATTTCTTTGCTCAGCCGGTTATTGCAGGATCTATCCAACACTGACAAAGGAGTGTTAAAATCTCTGACTATTATGGAGCTGGAGGAAATCAAGTTGCTCATGTCTGTTTGTGTTTCTTTTATAAATTTAGGCGCATTCTGGTTGGGTGCATAAATATTCATAATTGAAATTTCATCATATTGGGTGGCGCCTGTGGCTCAAGGAGTAGGGCGCTGGTCCCATATGCCAGAGGTGGCGGGTTCAAACCCAGCCCCAGCCACAAACCACACACAAAAAAAGAAATTTCATCATATTGAGTATTACCCTTAACAAATATGAAGTAACCATTCTTAAATTTCCTTACTATTGTTGGTTTGAAGCCTATTGTATCTGCAAATAGAATTAGAACAACTGCTTTTTACTGATTACCATTTGCCTGAAATATGGACGTCCATCCTTTCACCCTGAGTCTAAATTTATCTCTTAAGGTAAGATGTGATTCTTGTGTGCAGCAAATATCTGGCCTGAGTTTTTGTATCCAGGCAGCCAACCAGTACCTCTTTAGAGAACAGTTTAAGCCGTTCACATTAATGGAGAATATTGATAAGTCTGGTAAAATTTTGGGTATCGAGTTTTTCAAAAGTCCAGTGGACATTTTACTCCTTTTGCCACTGTGGAAGTTGGAGTTTGATCAAAAGTTTCTGAGTGAGTTTATGTTTGTGGTAGAGGATTGGGCTGGTCATTATGGAGGATAGGTCTGAGAATATTCTGAAGAGCTGGTTTGGTTATGGCAAATTTCTTCAACATGTGAATGTCATTAAAGTATTTAATTTCTCCATCATAAATGAAACTCAGTTTAGCTGGATACAAGATCTAGTGTTGAACATTATTTTGTTTTAGGAGATCAAAAGTTGATGACCACCCTCTTTCGGCTCGAAGAGTTTTAGCAGAGAGATCTCCAGTCATTCTAATATTCTTCCCTTTGTAGGTAATGTATTTCTTACGTCTGGCTGCTTTCAGAATTTTCTCCTTCATATTAACTTTAATGAAGTTAATTATGGTGTGCCTGGGAGATGTCTTATTCAGGTTGAGTGGTGCTGGGGTTCTGAAATTGTCTGCTACATGAATTTCAGAATCTCTTAGCATGTCTGGAAAATTATCCTTCATAATTTCTTGGAGAAGGGCCTCTGTGCTTTGTAAAGCCGCTTCATTGTATTCAGGGATTCCAATGAGGTGGATATTAACCTTCTTCGAATTATTCCAGAGCTCTCTGAGAGAATGATCTGTTTTTGCTCTCCATATCTCTTCCTCTTTGAGAGTTTGGGAGCATTCAAAAGCTTTATCTTCAATGTCAGAAAACCTTTCTTCTGCTTGTTCCACTCTGTTACTGAGGGATTCTAGTATATTTTTCAGATCTTTGAGGACTGCAAATTCTTGCTTCAATGTGTCAAAATCTTTGGTGGTTTTGTCTTTAAATTCGTTGAATTCTTGATACAACTTTTGAGTTTGTCCTCAAATTTCTAATTCCAACTTTTGAATTTATCCTAGAATTTCTAATTCCAAATTTTCCTCCATTCTATTAATCTTGTTTGCAATCCCAATTCTGAATTTGATTTCTGACATCTTGGCCAGCTGTTTATGAATGGGATCTTCAGTTACATCTGTCATATCTTTCCTTGGGGGGGGCAGGGGTTGATCTACTCTGGTTATTCATGTTACGAGAGTTTGGTGTGGTGGGGCTAAGTGTCTCTGTCTTGTTTTCAGCTGGTCTCTGTCTGACCCTAGTGAAACATTTCCTCTGGGTTGAAGTCTCAGCTGTGGAGAAATACCAGCAATTAAGTCACCCCACCCCCCACGGGCAACAATTGGAAAAGGAAAATCAAACCTTCCTACAACCACACACCCAATGGCACCACTTGGATAGTCCTCGGGTGATTGGCTCAGTTCAAAAAGTCCAAATTAATTGTCTCTGTCAGTACCTGCTTCAGTTGGAAGAGTTTCAAAGTTCTCTGGCAACTAGATCACAGGGGTCTGCTGACAACTCAAATATGACTTGCTCCGGTGCTCCGTGAAGTCATGAGGACCCACCCAGCTAATAGATTCATCTGGGAAGGTTGATGCCTCCTTCCCCACCTTGCACATCTGTCACACCCAGTAACTGATAACCCCACAGGACTGTGACCCAGTTTCCACCAATGAGCAGATACTCCAGGGGTTTGCACCTGCTTGAATCACAAGAAAATCTATATCTCCTCAGCCAGGCCACTACTCTCTGCCTCTATCTGGCAGGGGGAGGTGAGTCCTGACAATCTTGGCACTTGATGGAGGCTGGGGGTTGTTCACTCAGTTACTCAGTTACAGCCCTGCCCATGATTGATGTTACTGACAGAAGAGTACAACTTTGCAGAATTTGTTTCTGTCCCGGCTAAATTCCCCTGCAGAAGAGAAGCTGTTTTGAGTTCACAGAACCTGCACCTCAGGCCCTGTCTTGCTGCTGCAGGTTTGTATTCGCAGCATGGTTAGCTGTCAATTCTAGCCTCCTGCCCTCCTTTGTCTAGGCTGATGATCCCCTGAGGGCCAGGTGTATTTAGGCTCAGTAAAGCAGTACTCTGGGTCAGCCCCGCCCTGGGAGTAAGCTGGCACTGCACGTGCATGTTCTAGTCCCCGCACTTCACCCATGCCAGTACAGCCTCAGGCAAACCCTTTACTAATGGAGCCTGTGTTTCCATCCAAGATCTGTTCCACTGGTGATTGCCACCTGAGAAGATGCCCCGCCTCCTCTGGTTGCCCAGAGAGATAGGAGGTGTGACTCCAGAATATACAGGGTGAGCCCTATTGTTGCCAGAAACGGCTCTTGCTCTGCACCTAGGGGTACCACCACTCTGGCATGGTTCTCTCTTAGCCAACCGTCCTCTCCTCACTCCCATGCCGCAGAATCAGCACTGACCAGCTGCAGTCAAGGCCCTGTCCACACCCCTCGAGAAATCACCCAGGAATCTGGACTCCTGGGGGACCGGCCTCTAGACCTCAGAGTGAGAGTGGAGGGGAGTGCTGGGAGCTCAGAATTGCAGGTAGAGGATATACACAGTTTTATACAGTTTGATGCCTGGCAGGAGAGCGCCACGGCACCCTAGTAGGGGAAGTATGTCCAGTTTTTAGAGGGTCTCTCCCGTGGAGTATAATGGGAGGACTTTTGAACTCTGCTCATTTGTTTGTGGGGTACTCTGAGAAGTTCTCATGGGGGAGGGGACTCCTGTCTGCTTGGTGATGGATTTTGTACCTTTTATTTGTATACTTGGGGTCGAGCTCTCCTCAGCAGGGTTGATGTGCGTTCTTCAACCTTCTCTCTTGGCGCAGCTCTAATCCACCAAGTTACTTGCTAAATTTCTGTCCTGTAACTCTCCTTCTGGATGGGAGCCTCTGTGGAAAGTGGCTTCGGTCAGCCATCTTGTCTCTGCCCCTTCTAATAAATTTTATTGTACAATTTTTTTTATCTTTCATGTCTCTGTAGTAAATTTCCAAGGATTATATGGTTGTCACTTGGTTAGGTTTTTAATCTATCAAATTATTTTCAGAATGGCTTTAACCATTTACATTCCCACCAGCAGAGTGAGATTGATCCACTTTCTCCTCATCCTCGTAAGTATGTAGTGTCTTTACTCTCTTTTTATTTTGGCTTTTACGATAGTTGTATAGTGAAATTTCATTATGGTTCTTGTGTGCATTTTCCTGAAGAAAAATGATATTGAGCATTTGCAATCCTCCTGCCTCAGCCTCCTGAGTAGCGGGGACTATAGGAGCATGCTATGTTGCCTAACTTTTCTATTTTTAGTAGAGACAGGGTCTCACTCTCACTCAGGCTGGTCTCAAACTCCTTAGCTCAAAGGATCCTTCCTCCTAAGTCTCCCAGAGTGCTAGGATTACAGGTGTGAGACACCAGGCCTTCCTTTACACAAATTCTGATGGGACTGGGTTTTACTGTTCAATATTGAGCATTCTTTATACATTTTAAATATTTGTTCTTTGGCGAATATATATACTTTGCAAATATTTTCTTCCACTATTAAATTTTTGTTTTCATGTTATCAAATAGTCTTTTACCAGGCAAAATTTTAAATTTTGATAAATTCAATTATATCACATTTTTCCTTTTGTAAGTGATATTTTCATGTCAATATTATAAGAATTTTTCCCCATCCTAGATCCATAAAATATTTTTTCTAATTTTATTTCTATTAATATTTAAAGTTTTATAATTTCCTTTGAAACACATAACATTGTCAGTAAAATTTATTTGCTTTGCACATTTTTATTAATTGTATGTAAAGTGAGAAGGGATTAAATAAAAATTTATTTTTTAGCCTATGAATGTCTCATTCTTCCAACAATATTTCTGGAAAGGCTGTTTTATCACTGCATAGAATTTGCATCTTCTCAAATATTGTTTGTTCAAATTTGTTTGGGTCAATCTCTGGGTTGTCTGCCGTATTTTTTTTTTTTTATCCATGTGTGTATCGCTCTACCAAATACCACAAAGTATTGACAATTGTGGCTATGAAATTAGTCTTGAAATATGTTATATTTATTATTCCCACCTCATTTAAAAAAATGTTTTGGTAATTTTAGTCTTTCTGATATTCAATAGAAAACTTTTTATATATTTATTATTTATTTCAGAATATTACTGGGTATACCTATTTTGGTTACATAATTTGCATTTGTCCATTTAAAGTTATATTATATATACTTTATAATATAACTTTATATAAAAGTACATTATATAATGTACTCTTTGCCCAAAATATGTGCAATGCACCCAATAGGTGTGAGTTTACCTCCCCTTCCTATCTTTGTGAATAGGATTTAATATTCCAAGAATCAAATGGCAATATGTGGTTGGGTTCATCTCTATATTCTTTATTTTATTTCAAAATCTATGTCACTATTTTTGTGCTAGTACCATGCTGTTTTGCTCACTATAAACTTGTAGTTTAACCTAAAGTCTAGTAACATGAATGCCTCCAGATTTGTTTTTGTTTCTAAGAATTGTATTATCTATTCAGGTTTTTTTCTGGTACTATATGAAACAAAGTACTATTTTTTTCAAGTGACATTGGTGCTTTGATGGGGATTATATTAAATATGTAGATTGCTTTTAGTAGTATGGACATTTTCACAATGTTGATTCTTCCCAGCCACAAACATGGTATGTTCTTCCATTTGTTAGCGTCTTCTACTATTTCTTTTCTCAGGGTTTCAAAATTTTCTTTATAGAGATCTTTCAAGTCCTTTGTTAGATATATTTCCAGTTATTTAATCTTCTTTGAAACAATTGTAAAAGATACTGAATTTTTTATTTTATTCTTAGCTTGACTGTTATTGGCATATATGAAGGCTACTATTTGGGAGAATTGATTTTGTGTCCTGAAACTAGGTTATATTTCTTGACCGTATATCACCATTTGACTTTTGATAAACCCAGCAAAAGCTTGCACTAGGGAAAAGAATCCCTATTTAATAAATGGGCTGGGAGAAATGGTTAGCCACATGTAGAAGACTGAAACTGGACTCACAGCTCTCCCATTGAAAAAAACTGAATCTCACTGGATAAAATATTTAAATTTAAGACATGAAATAATAAAAATTCTAGAAGAGAGTATAGGGAAAACATGAAAATCTTGGCCTGGGAAAAGATTCTATGAGGAAGGCAATTGCAGCAACATCAAAAATAAGTAAATGGGATTTGATCATGCTAAAAAGCTTCTGTACAGCTTAGGTTTCCATAACCAAAGCAAATAGACAGCTTTTGGAAAGAGAGAAAATTTTTGCATGTTTGGCATCTGATAAAGGTCTGATAACTAGAATCTACAGTAAACTCAAACTAATCAACCAAAAAAGAGCAAAAACCTTCATTTATAAGGGGACAAGAGACTTGAACAGAAACTTCTCTGAAGATGACAGACAAATGGCCAACCGGTAAAATAAACACATGAAAAAAGTGTTCATCATCTTTAATCATTAGAGAGATGCAACTCAAAAGCACTCTGAGATATCTTCTAACTCCACTAAGATTAGCTCACATCACAAAATCCCCAAACCACAGATATTCCCTTGGATGTGGAGAGAAGGGAACAATTGTACACTGCTGGTGGAATCTCAAATTAATATAACCTCTATGGAAAGTAATGTGGAGAATTCTTAAAGAACTGAAAGTAGACCTTCCGTTTGATTCTGCAATTTCATTACTAGTATATCTACCCAAAAGAACAAATATTTTACCACAAGGACATTTGCACTAGACTGTTTACTGCAGCTCAATTCATAATTTCCAAGTTGTGGAAGCCACCCAAATGCCCATCAACCTATGAATGGATTAGCAAACTGTGGTGTATGTATGCCATAGAGTACTATTCAGCCATGAGAAAAGGTGGAGACTTTTCTTTTATATTTATCTGGGTAGAGTTGAAACATATTCTTCTTAGCAAAAGCATCTCAAGAATAGAAAAAAGTCAATGTACTCAATATGTAAACCAATATGTAAACAATTACCAATATATAAACAATATGTACCAATATGTAAACAATTATTTGCCACATAAACCATAAAACAAAAATATAGTTTAACAACGGGGAAGGGAGGAAGAGAGAAGGTGGAGAGGGTATAGGGCGATTAGCAGGATCTCACTTAAAGTGCATAATGTGAAAATGTTCAGCATGCTCCCGACATGAAGGGTCCAACTACTAGTTGAACTTTACCTTGAAAGTAAGAACAATGTAACATAAAAATGTGTGCCCTTATATTAATTTGAAATAAAAATAAAACAAAATAAAAAGAATTTAACATTCCCAAATTGCAATATGTTCTTTCCTAACTAGTGTGTTGTGAATATCAAAGGCAACAGTTCAAAAATCTTGTATCTATAAAAAGTTCTGCACATATCAATTATTATGAAATCCTAAATTTGCCAACAGTCACAAAAAATACTTGTTCAGCCAGGTCTAGAATTGGGCGCTTAGCCTTCTTTGCTTTTGCTTGAGATATTTTCCCAGTTAAAATGATAAAATGCCTGTGTTTTTGTTTCAAGGTATTTTTCAGAAATTATATACTTTCCATTTGTCAAATATGAAAAAAAGTCTTTATTAGGTTTGCCAAAGTTGTATTTTCATTGAATTACTCAAATTATTATATGAGATTAACTTTGCTTATAATCTTTAAATTATCAAATGGACATAATAAAAGCACATTAGTTAAATTGCTTAAAATGCTAAAATTTTTATTAAAGCCCATTTTAATTTAATTAAGTTAGATTATTTAAAATTTAAAAATATTACTTCATTGAAACAAATCTGCATTATATTATATCTAAATACTAGAGATAAATGATAAAAGAGAAGTTACCAAGTGGAAAACTTGAAATTGAGGAGAAAAGAATAATAAATCTCAAGATAACATAAAGAAGACAAGAAAATAGCAATCTAGTTTAGTGATAGGAGATTTAATCTTCTTCAAAAAACTGAAACTTTTGAGGGGTGTAGGACAATAAAATATAAAATTATGAATGAAATAAGGAATTATTGACCTTCTGTGTCAGAAATCCTAATAAGACCAGTCCTATCCAATGTCAGAGAAAATGTGCAGTTAGTAGATTAGAAACAGCAAAGCTATTTGGTTCAATTGACCCCATGATTAAATTCAATATAACTTAGAACAGTGACCTGAATGCCATACCACACTAGAATTTGAATTCTCCAAGGCATATTTTCAAGGAGTAAGAAAAGGAATGGAGATGGTGGTTTAGGAAATAATAAAAATCACTCTAGAGTAATGAAAATGATTTAAAAGGAAAAGACAAACAGAACGCAAAACCAGTAACTTTGCAGAGCTCCCACTTTCAGTATATTTTTAATTTAAAGTGAGTGAAGTATTTCTCTGCCTTTTAAAAATGATTCATTCTTTTAGGGTCATCACATATTAATGTTAGCAATAATTAAATTCCATAGTAAAGCAGGCTGTATGCTCATCCCCTGAAGAATGAATGCAGGTTAGCAATAATTCTTATTGGATCATAAAGCTCTTCCTTAAGAAATGGAACAAAGAAATTATTCCCTAAAGCATATCCAAAGGAAAAACCTCACAAGTTTTATTAAGTTGTTAAATAAAACAGTAGGCGGAATTGGAAAACTCAGTAAATGAAATAAAGAAATTTTAAAATGTAAAAATATTAACTTTTTATTGAAAGGTAAAATTCCATTATGATGTATAATAGTGCCTGACTTAACCCGTACTTGACCAAGCTCACTGTGTGCCAGGATTAACTTTTCATAGTCTCAAAACTACATGGTTATCTATCAAATAACTAGCATTGCCATGAAACTACAAGTCTTGGGTAGAAATGAGGAAGGTGATAGACTGATTGTCCAGAAGTCCCTCAAATCAGAATTTTATTATTTTTTAAAAAATTAAGGTTTATAAAATTGCATAACATAATTCATCAAGGACCAAATGGAAAGGCACATATAGTTAGAGTTAGGGTATTTATTGTTGTAACAATAAATATCAGCTAAACTAAGGTAAATACACCTGATCATCTATCCTTTGCTCAGAACTACTGAAAGATAATTTATTTACTCTGATGCAACAGAATTATGAAAAGTTGTTTTATACCTTTGATCCTCACCTTTGAACCTTATGTTCAAATGCCAGAATTCAACTAGAGATTAAATTGATTAGTCCAATAAAAACAAATTTTATCACTTATACTGAATTTTTAAAATATCCTTTTACATTTCTTAATGAAGTTGTTGCTAAAGTTCACATTTTTATCTACTGATTTATTATCTTTATAAGTAGTAAATAGAAGGTCATGATTTTGTAATTTCATACATTTTTTTCCGAAGTCCTTGAAAGTTGCATGTGATGATTTCCTAACTAAACATGATTTAAATGAGTGTGTTTATTAAGATGAATTAGTGATAATTAGTGTGAAATGAAAGATTCTTTCAGGTTTTAAGGCCCAGTGTTTTGGTTTTGTCACGAGTTGTTTTTATTACACAAATGATAACATCTCATTTATTAGGAATTTTGCTAATAAAGGCATGTCATTGTACATCACAACACCGAACTTTTTGCAGTCTCAAAACTATATGTACTATTATCCATGTTACAGTCTTATTGAATTGATACATTTATTATTCTTATTTACTTAATCTCAAGAGTAAACTTATAGATGGAAACTGAGTAAATTATCCAGAGTCATACAGCCACGTATGATCTTAGCCATAAGCCATACAGATCTTATCCTTTTAAACTGCTGCTTGTTAGAAAGCATTAACATTTTTAAAGTGCTTATTGCAGTGTCATTTGGATTCTGCCTTTATGATTTTACTATATCCATTGACTATCTCTATGGTTTTTGATCCATTATTATTATTTAGATTAACTCAATTTTTATTCCAAGAAAATTGAAATATGAAAATTTTACATCACCATCATGAAGTAAAAAAGCAACGAACATTGATATAAAATGAGAGAAACTATAAAACAAACGTAAATGTTAAAATTTAAATTTTTAAAAAGTATTTTGTTAAATTCAGGATAAAGTAACTTATTGTGTAAAATTATTTACTGTCAATATTTCCTATATGAAAAATAAAAGTATTCATGATGGTTGATTATCACTAATTTTAAAATAATCTGAGCATCTTTATTTTAGTAATTATGGCATCATCTAAGCAGTGTTGTTATAAGAATAAGAGGCCACAATATAATGACTAAATTAGAGAGAAGCTTATCTCTGTATCTCATTGAAGTTTCTGGTGAATACAGATTCCATGCATGTAGGACAAGTTGGTTTCATCTTTGGCTCCAAGACGACTGCTACAATGTCATCAAAGCCCTGAAACATGACCAAAATGAGGAATGTGCATAGCCTTTAAGTGCATGAATTTGAAATGCCATATATCACTTCAGAATCTCATACCCTAGTGGGCAGAACTTACATTGCAAAAAAACTTGACATAAAATACTAGCTTGATGGCTGTATGCCTTGCTAGTATTCTGAAGGAGAAATACTAATGTACAACTAGTGTTGTTATCACTAGTTTAAATAAAACAATTAAAGACTATTATTTCTTTGTTTTCTGGCTTTAAAAAATCTAAACCTTGCAAATGTTTTAACAGAAAAGGTTAATGATATAAGTGACCTCTCTGAAAATATTACATATTAAGATTTATTTCCTAGTCATTTACTTAAGGAGAAAATTCATTTCACCATGTTCTTTTAAAGAATTTGTATGATTCAGTCTTCAAAACCTGATCCTTTGAATGTGCTTAGTTATTTAGTTTTATCTTCAAAATGGTAAGAAAAGTACTCTTTCCATTCACTGGTGCTATCAAATTTTGAAAACATTTTAGAATATACTTTAGAAAGTCTTTCAACTGTTTCTCCGTAATGTTCAGAGAGTCTTCAGATGAAAATAACCTTATCATTTAGATAATGAAAGAGACTAGCCTAACACAATCAGTTTGTAAGCTGACTCCATATTTTTAATCATATTCATTCTTCCTTGAAGCAGCAATACTTTGAGAAGGCTTTGTATAGACATATTTAGGATTTTCAAATGAGTAAATTTATTTACAAAATATGCAGGTTTTAAAGTCAGTTCTGTTTATGTGTATAATGTTACATAATGAAAGTTTTGCCCACGGAGAATTAAAGTTCTCTCAATTAGAAAATATGAGTAAGGAATGTATAAAGCTATAGCTGGCAGCTTCGGTTTGAAAAATAGACCTTTGTAGTCACTGGCCCAGTCTTTAGAAATTGAGAAGAAATGCAGCTGTTATGGAAAACAGTAGGAAGGTTCTCCCCAAAAGTTAAAACTAAGAAGTACCATTTGATTCTGCAATGCCATTTTCTAATATTTATGTACAAAATTGAAATCAAAATCTTAAAGAGATATCCCCACTCCCACATATATTGTATTTCACAATAGCCAAAATGTGAAAATATCCTAAATATCTATAAGCAAATGAATGACTAAAGAAAATCTGGTATAAATATACAATGGAATAATATCCAACCTTTTACAAAAAGGAAATTCTGCAATATTGAACAATATTGATGAACTTTCAGGATGTTATGCTAATTAAAAAAGCCAGTCACAGGAGAAATATCGCATGATTACACACACATGAGATATGTAAAATAGTCAAATGTATACAATGAAAGAGAGCAATGGTGGGTCCCAGGGCTGGGGACAGTAGAAAATGAAGTGTTACTAATCAGTGGGCATTGTTTCAGTTAAGCAAGATGAATTAGCTATAGAGATCTGCTGTATAAAACTGCATCCATAAAACATATGAACAATGATGTATCGTGCACTTAAAATTTTAAGATGGTAGAGTTCATATTAACTGTTCTTATCACAATAAAATAAAAATTAGAAGATTTTATTACCCTTACTGAATTTAAAAGTAGAAATATTTATCTGCTTAATTGAGGACCTTGAGACAAATGGAAGAAAAAAACATATACTACCTACAGGAAATAATATATACTGACTTTATGTTCATTTCCCTATCCCTTTATTTTTATATATATAATAATTATTTATCACCTGTATATGTTCTTGGGTTACATAACAAATATATTTTAAAAATCTAAAGTAAAAATAGTTCCTGGGCTGAAAAATGGTAGTTTTGTGTGGGTGACTGACACTAATCAAGTATCCACACTATTTTATGTAAAATTACATTTGTGACAAATGCAAAAAAAAAAGAAATAGTTCTATAAGACTGCATTATTTTAAGGAGTTTTAGATTAGATAGGACAAGAGGGCATCCTCATTAAGTGATAAATGAGGTTTAAATTGTCCTCTAAAGAGGCACAGGTTGGCTGACTGGATACAAAAACTCAAGCCAGATATCTGCTACATACAAGAATCTCATCTTACATTAAAAGACAAACATAGACTCAAGGTGAAGGCATGGTCATCTATACTCCAGGCAAATGGAAAGCAGAAAAAAGGAGGCATTGCAATCCTATTTGCAGATGCAATTGGCGTTAAACCAACCAAAATAAGGAAGGATAAGGATGGACACTTCATATTTGTTAAAGGTAATACTCAATATGATGAGATTTCAATTATGAACATTTATGCACCTAACCAGAATGCACCTCAATTTATAAGGGAAACTCTAACAGACGTGAACAACTTGATTTTCTCCAGTTCCGTAGTAGTTGGAGATTTCAACACCACTTTAGCAGTGCTGGATGGATCCTCCAAAAAGAAACTAAGCAAAGAAATCTTACATTTAAACTTAACCATTCAACATCTGGACTTAACAGACATTTACAGAACATTTCACCCAACAAAACTGAATACACGGTTCTTCTCATCAGCCCGTGGAACATACTCCAAAATCGACCACATACTGGGCCACAAATCTAACCTCAGAAAATTTTAAAAAATAGAAATTATCCCTTGCATCTTCTCAGAAAATCATGGAATAAAAGTTGAACTCAATAACAATAGGAGCCTTGGACATGGCATACCCATACAAGAACATGGAAGCTAAATAACCTTATGCTGATGGATGGATGGGTTATAGATGAGATTAAGAAGAAAATCACCAAATTTTTTTGGTGAAACAAAACAACAAGGAAGACATAAATTATCAGAACCTCTGTGATACTGGCAAGGCAGTCCTAAGAGGGAAATTTATAGCACTGCAAGCCTTCCTCAAGAAAACAGAAAGAGAGGAAGTTAATAACTTAATGGGACATCTAAAGCAACTGGAGAAGGAAGAACATTCCAACCCCAAACCCAGCAGAAGAAAAGAAATAACAAAAATCAGAGCAGAATTAAATTAAATTGAAAACAAAAGAATTATACAACAGATCAATAAATCCAAAAGTTAGTTTTTTGAAAAGGTCAATAAAATAGATAAACCTTTGGCTAACCTAACCAGGAAAAAAAGAGTAAAATCCTATGTACTCAATTTTGATATGAGGACAATTAATGACAATTAAGGTTATGGGGGGGGAGGAAAAGCAGAAAGAGGGATGGAGGGAGGGGGGTGGGGCCTTGGTGTGTGTCACACTTTATGGGGGCAAGACATGATTGCAAGAGGGACTTTACCTAACAATTGCAATCAGTGTAACCTGGCTTATTGTACCCTCAATGAATCCCCAACAATAAAACCTAAGGTGCCAGTCACATGCATCTGAGCTGGCAGTTTCGAATCCAGCCTGGGACCGCCAAACAACAATGATGGCTGCAACCAAAAAATAGCTGGGCGTTGTGGCTGGTGCCTATAGTCCCAGCTACTTGGGAGGCAGAGGCAGGAGAATCACTTGAGCCCAGGAGCTGGAGGTTGCTGTGAGCTGTGATGCCATGGCACTCTACCTAGGGTGATAGCTTGAGGCTCTGTCTCAAAAAAAAAAAAAGAAAAAAAAATGCCATGAAGGCTACATTGAACAGTTTGATGAGAATATTTCAGATTGTATATTAAACTAGCACATTGTACCCCTTGATTGCACAAATGTACACAGCTATGATTTAACAATAAAAAAATTAAAAATAAATAATAAAAAAAAGAATGGCAAAATCAGATGCCAACTATTTACTCAGGACTCTGTTCAGCTGGCATATGGTGTTTATGACAATGCAATATAGAGTGTATAGTATAGTTTATACACTCCATAAACTAGCTGACAGTCACGGAAATTGCCGTAGAAAGTACAATCTATTAATTCCAAGTTTTAAAGCAGCATGCCAACAAATTAACTTTTAGAAAGCGCTAAGAAATTATTGCAAAACATATCTTAAAATCACGATACATTCAAGGATTACTTGTTGCCTTAAGTTGGATCAGAGTTGGATCAGGGATACTGAAAACACCACTTTTTTTTTTTTTTTTTAAGGGACAGGGTATCTGATTCTGTTGCTCAGACTGGAGTACCATGGCACAGTCATAGCTCACAGTAACCTCAGATGCCAAGACGTGTAATTCATTGAGTTTAATAAGTTTTCTTTCAAAATAAAATAAATCAGCAGGGTATATAGTTTGCCAGAAATTGTGTAGTACCAGATGATATTAAAAGTTACAAATCTAATGTAACTGAAGACACAGGAGTCTGACGAATAAGTCCATGAACTGCCGCTTTGTGCTTAACATTGGCAACACTGCATAAACAACTCAGTAAGGCTTCATAACCTTGGCTCATCAGTGTCTCGCAGCAGTGTTGGGGTTGACATGTGGCAGTGCCATGCTGAGTGGCATTCATTATTGTGTGTTTTTAGTGTTGTACAAAAAGAGCTCTGATGGTCATTCCAGAAAAAAGAATTCCAAAATTGCTTTAAAAGGTGTACTAGGCACTGGTATCAGTGCATAGCATCCCTACGAGAGTACTTCAAAGGCGACCATAGTGATATTCAGTAATCAGGTATGTGGCACTTTTTCTAGGGTGTGCTCACAGACTTAATTGCCAGAACTTGACAGCCAGTAAAAAGCTATTTATTAATACTTTTATGACTGTGTATAATGCATACAATAAATGCAAGCTAACACTTTCTCATTAAAGAACAATTTTCTTTCTTCCTTTTTTAAAAATACAAATTTATGATGTTCACAACTCATGATGGTTAATTTTATGTGTCAACTTGACAGGGCTAAAGAATGCCTAGATAGATGGTAAACGTTATTTCTGGCTATGTCTGAGGAGATTAGCATTTAGATAAGAAAACTGAATAAAGAAGATCTGCTCTCACCAATTTAGGCTGGTGGCCCTATTGAGGGCTGGAAGGAAGACTTCTCTCCGTTTGAGGTAGGACAACCATCATCTTCTGTCCTGGGATACCAGAGCTCCTGGTTCTCAGGCCTTTGGACTCAAACCAAATTATACCAGTGGTTTTCCTAATCCTTCATGTTGTGGGTGGCAGATCAGAGGTTGGTAAATCTTATTTTATTTGTTCTGCTTTTATGCAGAATTTTTTTTTTTTTTTTTACTAGTTAACATAGCCTTCCTGGCATTCTCTCAGTTTTTATGCAGAATTTTGATTCACATTTTCCTCAAGGAAAAACTGAATAAACATTTATATTTACAGAAATGTTTTCTGTGTCCTTAAACTTTTTGAAAATTAATTTTAAAAAACTCTAAAGATATTAATATGCACTTAAAATAGAATGTTTGAGCATAGAAATTATCTATAGAGAATTTTACCTAAAAGAACTGTCTGAACGCAAATTTGAGAGTGTGATGATATAGAAAATCAAACTATTCTCTTTAGATCATGTTAAATTTGACATTTTTTTAGATAACCCAATGGAGATCTCACTTGAGTGATTGTTTAGATGTCAGCCCTACTACATCTTGTTGAAAAAAGAGACATTCTGGAGTTGATAGGCATGAAGCTGACATTTTAATCCATGGGACACATAGCTGCAGTACAGAGAAATTGTAGATTGAAAAATAAAGGTGCTGATTCAACCATACCATGGCTTTTGAGAGCTTGAGTTAGATAAAAATTGAAAATAAGTCATGGGCACTGGTGAGCTTGGTATTATCATTTTCAGTAGAATTAGGAGAAGGAAAGCCTAGCCTATTTAGAGAACATGAACATAAGAATATAAGCACTATTTGAGTCACATCAGACAGATGACTTTTTCCACTCTTTCTGAGAATTGTGATGGTATGAAGAGTAGATAAATGAGGTGATTGAGATGAATGGAAGCTTTCTTTATTTAAACTATAATATTTTCAATTTAATGCAATCAATTTAATACAGGTTTGAATGTAAAATGATAGGTTTTATAATACAGACAACAATTAATTATTCAGGAAAGAAAAAATAATGAAACCAAAGGTTTTTAAAAAATCTTTATTATAGAAAGAAGAGGAATTTAAGATGAGATTAGTCCAACTAAAGTTGCCTTCAACCTGACTCTGCATGCAACATCGCTACTTTCTCAGTCTTCTGAAAGCAGACAAGCAAACACCTCATATCTTATGACTGCACATTTTTTTTCTTTCTGAGAGAGCATCTCACTCCATCACCCAGGGTAGAGTGCTTTGGCATCATAGCTCACAGCAACCTTAAACACTTGGACTCAAGTGTTCCTCTGGCCTCAGCCTCCTGAGTAATTGGGACACAGGCACTCACCACAGTGCCTGGATATGTATGTGTGTGTGTGTATGTATATATATATATATATATATATATTTTTTTTTTGGTAGAGCTGGGGACTCACTCTTGCTCAGTCTGGTCTTGAACTCTTGAGCTCAGTCTACCCACAATATCCTCTCAGAGTGCTAGTATTATAGGCATGAACTACTGCAAAGAAACAAATGAATAAATCAAATCAATAAAACAAACAAACATGAAATTTACTAAATGTAGAATATAAATGTCTTAACACAATAACTAAGAAAATACTGTGAAGGCTACGTTAACCAGTTAATGAAAATATTTCACATTGTATATAAAACCAGAACATTGTACCCCACGATTTCATTAATGTACACAGCTATGATTTGATAATAACCCCCCAAAAGTTATATCTGATATTAAAAAAAGAAAAATAAAAAAATAAAACAAACAAATAAATCAAATATAAAAACAGAAGGGCATTATTTTAAACTAATGATTACATTTAGTAGTATATGAAAGTTAAACCATATAATTCATGTCTAACTTATACAATTCATGCTTTGCAACATTTACAATAGCAAAAAACTATATACAGCCGAGTCTCACTCTTATTAATTTTTTAATGGCGGATCATTAAAATGTATTCATATACTATTAGGAATAAACTTTGAGGACTATTTCAAGATCTGTAAGATACGATGTTGGTATTTTACTAGGAATTACACTGAATCTGTAGATCATTTTGGGTAGTATAAACATTTTAACCATGTTGATTCTTCCTAGACATGAGTATGGTATGTTCATTCATCTGCTAATATCTTCTGTCTTTTTCTTCTTAGTTGTTGCATAGTTCTCTCTATAGAGATCATTCGCATCCTTTGTTACATATATGCCACTGTATTTCATTTTATTTGGTACTACTTGTAGAGTATTCTGTCTTTGATTTGCTTCCCAGGTTAATTGTGGTATACATGGAGGCTACTGATTTGTGTATATTGATTTTCTATTCTGAGATGTTGATGTATTTCATTATCAGGAATCTCATAATGTAGTCCTTGGAGTTTTCTAGGTATAAAATCATATCATCAGCAAAGAGTGATAGCTTGACTTCCTGTCTTCCCATTTGGATAACATTGATATACTTTTCTTTGGCTTTTGCACTTAGGTGATTCTCTTGCTTCAGCCCCTGAGTACCTGGGACTACAGGCACCCACCACAACACCCAGTTGTTGTTGTTGTTGGTTTTTTTTTTTTGCAGTTTGTCTGGGGCCGAGTTTGAACCCACCACCCTTGGTATATGGGGCTGGTATCCTACTCACTGAGCCACAGGTGTCGCCCCAACATTGATTACTTCTTAAATAAAATTAATCATTATTACAAAAATGTATTGCTTCCTCCAATATCATTTCATCATCATCATCATCATAAATTACATGTGTAATACTATGTGATTTCAATTTATATTCTTTTTTGTCCTTTATTTTCCTAAGAAGTTTTGAAAGTGACAGGCAGTCAAATAATTAATTTGAATATTATTTCAAATCAAAATATCAAAATTTAAAATACTAACCTAGAGTTACATGACTAAAAATTCATAGTTATAGGACTAGAGATTTATTGTCACAAATCTCAGTCCAAGATTCTGTGTAATATACCAAATAGCACTGGTATTCTTAAATTTGTACTATACTGTAAAATGACTCATGAAAATGTCAATTCATGGATGGAGTTATATAGAAAAGGAAGGGAACATTATTCACTGATTGGAACATGAACAAATCTACAGAATGTTTGGACAATTCTTGGCAAAATGTGGATTTTTAGGAACTTGGTTAATCTCATTCTGTTGCTAATAGTTCCAAATGTGAAATGGATTTATCATTTTCAGACTATGAAACAAATTTCTCTGGAAACAGTATTTTCCCAGTGATTTTTAATTGCTTTTTGGTATTCTGACAAGGTACACTATACACAGAAACATATTATCTTTTCAAGACATGTTATCACACTTTCTTACCTTAAACACTGAAACTGCATAGCTTATTAGCATGCAGAAGTGAATTCATAATGCACTTTGGTGATGAGGAAAGGCATTACATTCAAGAAAGGAGTGGTTCAAAAATTCTCAGGAATACAATAAAGAGGACAATTATTATAACATAACACATTAAAATAGAAATAAATTCTTGTCATTTACGTATATTTGCTACAGAAATACAACTTGATATAAATGAGATTTTTGACAGCATTTAAAAGGAAAAAAGATACAATGAACATATTAGTCATCTTACATGGATTTTGGTGCTAATAAATATTTCTTCACTAAATTTGGAAAGTTTGGTAAATTCAAAATCATAATATTTAGAGAATGAAAATGTACAAAAGTAATTAAACAAAGAACTTTATATGGAAAGGATTTGTGTGTTATGAACAGTTTATTTAGGATGACACTTGCTATTCACACACCTTTCTACAGAATAAAAAGGTGGAAGAATTAGCTATGTTGTCAGTGGAAAAAAGGCTGCCAAGTTCTATTCTATAAAAAAATAAGAGAAGTCAGAAATAAGCAAGCTTCCCCAGTGAAAAGGAATCTTATCTCATTTATTGCCTTAAAAGGACAGATAAGAGTAAAGGTCTATTTTCTCTTTTCACAGATAAGTGCACTTCTGATGATTCAAGAAAGAGAACTCTGAAGTTTGATAATGAAAGCTACCATACATGGTGATTCCGGCATATTTCCGGGACTTGCTTTGCTAATATAAAAAGTTGCTGGGATATCACAGAAATTTCTGATCCTGGACAAAACAATAACAATGTTTGCTGAATTATCAATACCAAAATTGCATGATGGTTACCAATGTAGGTGGTTAGAATTGAATCCCAGCCTTACCACTCACTTTTTGTGTAACTTCACAGAGAAAATTTAATACCATCTGTGCCTCAGCTTCCCCACCTGTAAAGGGAGAGAAAAATTATGTCCTACTATCAATATAAATATTAGATAATTAGTACATGTAAAATGTTTAGAATTTTGCTCATATGAAAGTATTTAATAAGGATCAACTCAGGATAGTTCCTAAAATCCTATAGACTCTTGTGGCTTAAAATTGTATTTTGTTTTTTTTTACATGTGTAATTTTTCTATCACCAAAGTCCTTAGTCTGAAAATTTGGCTTCCATTTAGAACTATATTTTATGTAAGAAGACTAGAGACCCACCTAGGATTTAATGTAAATGGAATCTGCAGATCACAAATATCCAACTCTGAACAATTCTCCATTTAAAATAAATACATAGGATAAGAAAATGTTATTTTGTCATTTTTTAAATTCTTTGATTTCAATATTAGATATTCACGTCCTTTTAGAAAACTTCTCTGTAAAAATATAAATACTTCAGGATAATTTCATACATCGAGTTATCAATCATAACAATTTACTGTAAATCAACGTATCCTCTCCTGTATACCAGTGAGGTGACCCCCCTGTGGGGCTCTGTCTCAAGGTTTCTGGGAACACGACAGACAGAAGTGAAATAATAGGTGTAATACAATCATACAACCGAGGGTCTTGGGGGGCCGGACACTGTCAGACTGTGGCAGTGGGGCCCTGACTGCAGGTTCCAATCAGTATGTATTGGGATTCAAACAAAGAAATGTACAGAAAATATTACAGGGGAAAAGTTACAAAACATGTTACACCATGTAGCAGGATAAACAGGAGGTGCAGTCCAGACTGTTCTCCTGTGTTGGTGTATCTGGTATGGGAAACGTGCTTTGAGACCTCCTGCTTACTGGTCTGACTGGGATCTGCCTTAACTGGTTCTGCCTAGCTAAGTGATTACTTAGTTGTGCATATGGTTGCAACTTCTGGAGCTGACACCTATGCCCCTAATTCCTTCCTGTACATGTGGCTACAACTTTGTTATAGTCACATGCCTAGCTTTGTGTCACAGGTCAGTCAATTTTGCTACTGCCCTGGACATCCTGTTTCCTATGCATACCTTGAGATATCTTTGTTATGTGTTTCCCACACATATAATTTACTTTATCTCAGTCATAATGTTACCAGCATTTCTTCTTCAGTAGATCGTTGGTCTCTGGGATTCCGAGAATAAATCCACAGACTACATATCAGTGGTAAGACAGAATTTATTTTACAGAAAAGGATACAGAGAAAGTACCATAGCTTCAAAAACCTAAGTTAGAAAAAAATCTCCTCTCCTGGGTCTTTTTGTCTATATATATATATATCCCAACAAATGAATGGATAGAATCCTGCCACTGCCCCGTATCAATAACAAACAATCAGGTACAAAGTTATGCATAATGCACATTTGTAGTGTTTACATATTTCTTCACAATCAGTGGTTAACATTAAGAGAAACAGCAAGTATCATTTTATGAAAGACAACTGGAATTTGTTATCCCATGTACTAGAATTTATTTATTTAAATATTCTTTTTATCCCTTCTTTCCTTTTTCTCTACTTTGCCTAAAAACAAAGTCTTAAAACTATCAGGTATATTAAAAAATGGTAGGTTCATGTCCAGTGGTAGACAGGAGAAATGCTATTTCTCTAGAACAGAGCATCAGAGCCCCAGCAGAATAAGGAAAATATGCACACGGAAGGGCAGAGAGTTAGAGAAGAAGTAGGGCTATGAACTAATCCATATAGAAAGGCAGGCTATTTCAGATGCCAGAGCCTGGGAAGGATCTACGGCACAGACACTGGTGAGTTTGGTCTATCATGAGGGGTCAGAGCCAAAATGGGGTGACAAAGAAATCTGAGTATAGAATTTCAGAGCCAAAGAGGGTGCTTACCTGTAGGTAACTACTGACACATGTAGTCAACATCTAAGTGTGACAAAGAAAGCATCCTGTCCAGGAATGAGAACATGCAGTGCTAAAGAAATTGGTTACTTACAGATAATATGATCAAATATATAATTACTACATATGAAAAATGCTGATATCCTGTCTTTCTTCTGCTGGAGAATGAAATTTTACATATGTAGAAGACAAAAAAAAAATAAACTCTCTATAGTTATATTGGACCACTTTATTTTCAATATATAAAGATAGATGCAATATATAGATTTAAATTATGATGTAAATATATGTTGTGTGTGTGTGTGTGTGTGCACGCACATATATTCTATTTATTTAGAGGATCTTGAGGCAAAAACACTTTGAGACTAATGATGCCGCCTCGTGCTTAGATGTTGGCTCCAAAGTAATAATCTCTATTGAAAGGACATAGAGTTTCCTAAAGTCATGGATGATTCTAGGGCAGGAACAAGAAAATATAAGAACTTTCTGGAAAATCTTGCCATACCAGAGAGCAATAACATAATTAAGCAAGGAAATGACTATTTTTACAACACATAGAGACTATCTTAAAGGAACTTTCACTGATAACACATGAGAAATTTTACATATCAATATAAATATAGTAATGGAATATATTTCTTTCAATAAAGTGGGACACCATAAATCTGTTCTTAGATAATTTATTAAATAAATAATTTGAAGGATTGATGAAGAATGGATTTTTTTTTCGTATTTTCAAAATACTACTCCACAAAAATCTTATTAATTGTGAAAGGGAAAAGAATAATTCCACAGTGGAGTTGCCAGGTCAGTAACGTGAACCTAATAAGTGATTAAAATGTGCCGCGGACCACCCAGTCGGTGGGCTCCAGTCCGAGGGAAAGCAGGGAGAAGGAACGAGGAAAGTTGAGAGGTCGGCGCAGGAATGACAGTCTGGCACACCACGGGTGAAGTATGCAGCTGCAAATTCATTGTGAAACTTATGCAAGTACTTATACACTTCTGCTCACAGGCAGGGGCGTCATGGGTTACACAAGGGTCATTCTGAATTACTGGGAAAGTTACAAATTTTTTCCTTACGGTTGCAGTTTTGTGTTTAGGTAAGCTCTGATTGTTTTAGATATTTTTAACAATGTAATTACTTTGTTTCTGTTCGTAATTGATAGCAGTTAAAAGCATACCTAAAATAAACAGTACCACTCATGGTTGTGAAATTGTTTTACTCCTAAATCATTGGTATTTACTGTGATGGTATTTATTACTTAAACGTTTTAGTGCCTGACTTATAGGCGGCACTGAGTCTAGCAGGCTTGTGCCTTATCTTATCCTGTAGTGCGGTGAGTTCAGCCTTGAGAAAGTACATTGTGATTAGTGTCAGAGCACACAGACCTATGCTAAAGAAAAACAAAGTAATAAATTTTAAAGGCTGCCACGGTCGTTCAAGCTCCTGCGGGTGACTTGGCACGTAAAGCACCGTTTCTGATGCCGTTTGTGCAGGGGTCGCTGGGGGCGAAGCTCCGTGGAGCACAAGCCTCCTTACCAGCGTTCTAAAACGCGGACAGCGCCGCCTCACTACGGCTGTGGTGCCGTGGGTGCGGCAAAAATGAACATCATTTTTAATGGGACAAAACAGAAATGTGCACTACCTGATAGGAGACAACGCCAATAACACGCCATCACTTCTGTGTTCCTACGAAAGACACATAATCTAAATCTAAATACAAGGAAAGAACAAACCCCTGTTGAGTAAAACTCTACAAAATAACTCATAATATTAAAAATGTCATAGTCATGGAATGTAGATAAGTTTCAGGAAATATCTCTGATAATAAGGTGACTAAAAAGTTATGATGGCTGGAAGAATGATGTGATTCTGAAGTAGATCCTTTTGACATGAAAACATTATTGTGACATTTGCCAACATATGAATGGGGTCTGTTGATTAAATGGCCATATATCAATGTTATTTCCTAGATATGATGGTTTTCTTGTAATTATACGAAGGATTATTCTTGTTTGTTAGAAATAACTACTCAACTATGCAGGAGGATAAAGCAACATGTTGTTAATGCTATTAAATAGTTTGAGATATAAACAATGACCTCCTCTCCTTGATGGGAGGTCATGGATTGAGAGTGAAGAAATATCAAGTGAAGAAATGAGTGCTAACATAAATAATAAAAAATTTATGAATTTATGGAGAGTTGCTCATCTTTCCAACTCTTTGTTTGACTGCTATAATTGGCTTATAGAATGACTATGCAAAGTTAATAATCAATATGCATATATAATTTATGTCATAACATTTTTCCTAAAAATTATCTAATGTCTTGCTCTTTGTACTATTGTAAGGCACATATTGTCCTCCAAAATTTAATAAATTCTGGGTCAGAAAGAATGAGGAAGTTACTGTTCTTATCTGAGCCTTTTCTATCATGCCCTTTTTCCTATGTGACTGCTTAGTTACCCTTTATGTACTGCAGTAGAGACGTGAGAAATTTAAAAATACCTCAAGACATTATTTAAGAGAGGAATCATTTAATAAATCACACTACTGGTCTACTTAATGGTGAGAAGCAATATTTAATAGTAGTATCTGAAGTAAAACTATGTTTATATCTTAAATCCAATATTTGATTGTTGTTCAACTCAGCACAATTCATTTAAACTTTCTAAGACTCAGCTTCCTCAGTTGTAAAAGTAAAATAATAATTGTATTCTACTGATGGTATTGTGATAAGGATTACACAAGTAAACACATTAAAAGAATTTAGTTCAAAGCCTGACAAATAACATATACAAATAAACATAGACATTATTATCATTACTAATACTGTAATTAGGATAGATTTTGATATTACGATAGTTCTTGGTGCACTAATAGCTCTGACTGCTGAGAAGTTATGAAGTGAGTGATTTCAAGGCAGAAACGCTATGTGACAATCAGTGAAGGATAGGGATAAGGTTTGCTAAATTAATTAATGTGTTTGCCTTTGCATAACTGAGAACAAAATAAATGAGTTAACCAAATTTTAAGGTTAATTTAAAATTTAGATTGCCTATATTTCATTTACTTAAGTGTTTATTATATTTCAGGAATAAAAACAATCAAGAATTTAAATGTATAAAAATAAGTTTTCAATACATTTCTATTGGTATAGCCTTCTTAATTATCCTTGAGAATACTTTCATAGTAAAATATGCCTTGTAAAAGAATTATTGCATCAGTAAATTTTGATTCTTTTAAAGATTCACAAAGTTTCAACATTAGTGTTACTGTTGTGATGAATTAAGTAAAAAATAAAAGTACAAAATATTATTCTCACTAAGAAGCTGGAGATTTGAGATTATCAAAACAACATGGGATCCTTGTCTAAAAGTAAGGTCAAATCTTTCAGTTCTAGGGTTTCTCTTTTTCTTGGTAATTGTGGCTTCTTTTCTGGAAAATCTTAGCCACAGAAACCTCATAATAAAAGACTCTACAGGCTGTCTGGTCATCAAATAGCTCTTAGAAAAACAGCAATTTTACCAGTTAAATGTGAATGAATTGGAAGCATTCCCTTAGAATATAAAAGCTATTACAAATAAAAGGACTAGCAATCAACTGGTAATGTTTTCCAGAATTTTGATAAGCAAAAATGGTTGAAAAAATGTATAAATGTATATAGACTCACATATATTTAAAAAAAAGATTATATATGTATGAATATATATTTGAACGTATATGCATTTGAATACATATAAGCAAAAATGATACCAAAATAGAATATAAATGGTACACCCAGCCTATCCTAAATAAGGTATCAATTAATTAGCTTACATAAACAGTTCAAGTCAGAGAGCAATGATATGGAAGCATGAGAGTCAGACCACCAGGTTTAAATGTTATGAGCATTTGAGAAATTCTGACAGACAAAAGACCATTACAAAGGAAGTCAGTTCAGATTAGTGCAAGGATGCAGAAAGTGGGATGAAGGATCATGAAGTACATTACTATGGTTGTGTCTTAGGTAGCCAGGTGTAGATCAAAAGACAGTGAAACCCAAGTTGAATGTTTTGTTTCTTTATATAAAAATCTTACACGACATGCAACAGCAAAGAGTGTAATAGATTACACAGTAAACACTGGGCTTTAGTCAAGCTCTTACACTAATCCATGCTATCACTCCAGATTTTAACATTCTTTACAGGAATAATAGATGTTAAATTGATCTTCATTCACTAAAGGAACACTCACTCTCTTCCTGGATCACAGATCTTTATATTTTATTTTTCCAAAATGTATCATTAGTTGGTCTTTTATTCATGTAGAAGGAGGGCACTTTTTATAACCTGGTAAGGAATTATTAGGCATCTTTTAGCACCATGCAGTAAGCATTTCCTTGTCAGAGGCCAATGATCAAATAATTATTTTAGGGATAAAATGGAACATAGAAAATTTAATTTTTATTTCCATTTCTTCCATTCTTTTACCCTGCTACACCCCAGTGATCCATTTAAAACACATAATGCATGTTTCTAATGTACTAGAAACCAAACATACTGCACCAAAACATACTCAATACACAGAAAATACTGGTAATTTAATCTAAAACATTTAATACTTGTTCTAAAATAAAGAACTAGAATGTGAAACATTTGTTTTACTTATAAGTATCATAAATAGACTTTGGTAACTAACAAAAAATGTATAATTAACATAAAAGAAATGATTAGAAATAAATTTAATATTATTACAAATACACTTAAGCAACAATTTTAAAGAAAAAAGTGAAGAATGTTATATTTTCAAGTTATTTATTAAACATAGTTCTTTAAAAAATATTTTATTTATAAATATCACAGCTATTCTAGAAATTTGCTGGCAATAAGAATTTTTATTTTGATTTTTTTATGAATGACTGAAACAAAATAACATGAGATTTCATTGTCTCAGCAAAAATTCTCTTCTGGACAGGAAACACAGAATTTAAAAGTTCACTAGAATGTGGTATTCATACTGGAATTTCTTCTTCAGTAAGTCCTTGGTCTCATGGACCACAAATTAGTGGTAAGACAAGATTTAATTTTACAGGAAATAATACAGAGAAAAAGCACCAGAGCTCCTGGTAGAAGGAAAAACCCAAATCAGAAAAAAATCTCTCTATCTGGGCTTTGTCTAGGGGTATATATAGTGGCTGGGTCCTTTGTAGTTAGATTTGGCTAGGACTTGTACATATATAAATGGACACAATCCGTTCCCTTGGGACAAGATGAATGAGTGTATTAATGAATAGATATGGTCCATTCTTGAAATTATTCAGGCCTAAGAAACTTATATGACATTGACCAGGCCCCGGGAATGGGGAGTTCCCTGTTCCGCCTCAAGTGCAAGGGTAGGGAGACACCACTGCACTCCCTGAGCTGGTAACCAGCAGTTGTCCGGCCCCTCCAGTCACTGGAGCCTCTTGAGGCTCACCCTGCCTACCCTGCAAACCTACTGGTTCCTCTGTTTCACCAACACCCCCCAGAGCAGAGACTGCAGGTCCACCCATCAGCTCCACCCACCCTGTATCAGTATGGATATTTCATTTGGAGAATTTAAATGTTATTTTTATGCATTAATGTACTTTACTCATTTTATACATTACGTTGTAATATATTTTATACTCTGAAATATTTAAACAACAAAATACAGAGGTTTATTATGTGATCATTATAATCACAATATTTATTTTTCAATTATAATTATCCATGAATCAACAAATGCTTCTGAGATTGAACGCCTTGTACATCTACTCATATAATCTTCCAATGTTTTGTCTCAATGTTTTCCCTCTGAAATAAAAAGGTGGGGTAGAAATTGTTGTGCTTTTTGCCTTGGTGCTTCTCATCTATATTTTCTCAAATTGGTGAAACTAACTTCATTTTGGACATGGGTAAAAACCAAAACCACATAAATGTGACTTGACTTCCACTTCGGTGCTTTGGAAATTATGTACCTTATTTAGTGTCCAAATCTCTTAAATAAGGCTTCTCATATATTTGTGAAAACTTTTCACCAGGAATCAGAGCAACATCCCAGCACTTACCAGGCTTGAGTGACTAGGCAGGCACCAGAATCAATCTTTTTTTTGTAGAGACAGTCTCACTGTACTGCCCTCGGGTAGAGTGCGTGGCGTCACACGGCTCACAGCAGAATCAATCTTTAACTTTGCTGGTTTTCATCCCTGAGAATCTAGAGGAAATGAGATTCTGGCTGCTGGTTAATTCAGGGTAATCTGAATAATAAACCTCCAAGGGACACTGATTTGTATCAGCCTGACAAATAGCTAAATACTACAAGACTCTCTTGCCCATTTCTTTTTTCATTAGTCTCAACACAAAATCCAAGCTCCTATTCTGTAGGTAATCTTAAACTCTTTCTTCTTACCTCTAATTACTCTGTTTTTCCTTTTCCGCACCCATTCCTTTCAGCATGCCCTTTTAAACCTTTTATTAAGGGATAAAATCATGCATTTCTCTAATCTTTCTCTTATTGAAATGTGTTCTCCCAAGGACTTTATTTCCTGAGAAGTCCCTACTAATGAAGGCTGACCTTTGACCACATCAAATATACCTCAGGTTTGCTGCACAAATGTATATCAGCTTTGGGTTTTTGAATTCTTTCTCCAACCACCCTTAACCTCACCCCAAAACACTAGTCAGGCAATTGATTACCTTTCAAACACAACACAAAACAAAACAAACAAGAAAAGTAATCATATTAGACTCATGTCACTTAGTTGTACTACTCTCTACTTTTTTTTTTTTTTTTTTTGTAGAGACGGAGTCTCACTGTACCGCCCTCGGGTAGAGTGCCGTGGCGTCACACGGCTCACAGCAACCTGTAACTCTCGGGCTTACGCAATTCTCTTGCCTCAGCCTCCCGAGTAGCTGGGACTACAGGCGCCCGCCACAACGCCCAGCTATTTTTTTGTTGCAGTTTGGCCGGGGCTGGGTTTGAACCCGCCACCCTCGGCATATGGGGCCGGCGCCCTACTCACTGAGCCACAGGCACCGCCCTACTCTCCACTTTTTAAAAGTATTTTGTCATCTACCAAAATCTACCAACCATAATGTCTTCAAATAAATCTAACAATATCATTAATAAAAGATCTTGAAAGATGCAGCGCAATCTTTTCCCTTGTTCCCAAGCACAAAGCTGATCTGTCTGAATGGCTAGTCCACTAAATAGGGTCTCTCATTTCCTGGGTCTGCTCATTGCCTGCCCTTCATCTACCTGCCATGCTCACAGACCTTATGGCAAACAGCTTAATTTACAAACATGTCAATAATTTGGGGACCCAGCCTTTTGATACAATTATATATATTTTTTGTTATCAGCGCCTTCCTTCTTGCTTGGTGTTCTACTTCATGCAGTTTGAAGTCCCCGTTTAATCTTTAACTATCATTTTACGGAGACATCTACCATTTTACTAGCATTCTTCTCATATTCTTACAGTATCTCCCCAAAAATTCTACTATAAATAAGACAGGATCCCAGAGCCTCAACACTTCTGTGGAGAGTCAATGGAAGTAATAAGCTGATTTTATTATAAAATAGGCTAATCTACCACACCTAAAATGCATCTCAGTAATTCTACATTTGCCTATTCAGCTCTTCTCAACTCTCTGTACCTATTAAAATTCCTTTGTACTTTATTAAAATATTTATTTTCCCAAATCCCAGCTAATTTTAAAAGTATTACTACATTGACAAGTAAATAGAAAGAAAAGAATATTCAAAATGGAAAACAGTTCCAAAATCTGGCCATTATCTATAAACCCGTATATATCTATATACATTTTCTTTTTCCATCCTTTCATTAAGTGGGAAAATTATTCTCCCTTTTAATGTTTCCTGTCTATGCTCTGTAACTAATAATTTCCCACATTACCAGATACATAATCTTAACAAGATCTCTTCCTCCTTTCTTATTAATTTCCTCCCTGTCTATTGGTATAATATAAGTAACATTTTATTATCCTAAAAACATAACAAGTATCAAAAAAATTCTGTGACTACATATTAATTCACTAAAAAATATTTATTTGGTGTATATAATAATTAGAAGACCCATTAACTTGATGAGGATACATCCATAAACAGAATCTAAATATCTGCCTTCTTAAAGAAAGGCAAAATAAATAATGAATTATATAGGAATTTAGAAGATGAGAAGTTTTATTTTGAAAAAAAGGTTGGAAAATAGAATAAAGAGTGCCAAAGGTGGAAGAAGAATGCTTTACTTATAAAAAATAAAGCCAAGGTTGCACGAGAGAGAGAGAGAGAGAGAGAGATATCTTGAGGTTGCATCATGCAAAAATAACCTTAGAGCAAAGACTTGAAAAACTAAGGGAATGAGTCAAGATGACAGCTGTATTTAAAGTATTTAAAATGGATGGAACTGCTAGTACAAAGGGAAAGAGCACACTTGAGAAGGTCAAAGAACAGCTAAGAGATAAGATTAGCAAGAGAAGAGTGGAAAGGAGGGAGCGATGCCGGAAATGACGTCAAAGCCACATTGAAGACAAGATCTCTTAGGCCATTGTAAGCACATTGACTGTTGATTTGAGCAAATGAAGAAACACTGGATATTTCGAGCAGGGGAGTGTCAGCATCTACCTATATTTAAAAATTACTTAGGTTTTTGTGTAGCAAACAGAATTAAAATGTTCAATGATGAAAGACTTAATACTAGGAGAGTACAGCAATAACAGAGCAAAAAATGATAAAAAACTGGCACTAGGGTTAGATTAATTGCATAATGCATAACTCACCATAATTGACTGATGAACTGAATATGAAATATGTCAGGAAAAGATTAGCTAAGGATAACTCTAAAATTTCGAGTCTATTCAATTCTGAGACAAAGTTATCATAAGCCAAAAGGCAGAAGATTGCTACAGGAGAATATTTATGGATGTGTTTAGCAATTCATTTTGAATATTTTGAGGTATTAATTAGTTATCAAGAAGAAATATTCAGTAAGAAATTAAAATACATAAATACACAATTGCATGCATTGTTTTGAGGAGAAATAGAAATTGAGGATTGCCAGTGTATAGATGACATTAAAAAAAACATTGGACTGAATTAGATCATTGAGAGAGTATATAGAAGTAAACACTGGATATTTTGAGCAGAGGAGTGCTTGCTAAAGTGTGTTCACTGAGCTTCAAGAACTGAGCACTAGGTCACTCTAAGGATAAAAATAAATTTTCTAGTAAAGTCAAAGAAGACTGATAAAGAGGGAATTTTAAGTTAGAAAGAACTTAAAAGTGTGCTTCTCTGAAGAAAAGATTAAGGAAGAGGCAGAAATGACTGTGTGAAAGCCATTAATAAGTTAGTATGATTAGGGATCAGAATTGACCCTTGGATTTAACAAGATGTAGGTCTCAGGACCCTGATGAAAACATTTTTTTGTTGTTGTTTGTTTATTTGAAGATGGGGGAAATACCTGAATAGATGAATTTATAAGACAAATCAAAGGACAAGAATCAGAAATGGTGAATATAGGCAATTATTTTGGGGACATTTTCCTGTAAAACAAACAAAGCAAAACAAAGAAATAGGATGGCACCAATTAGAATAAATACTGACTGTTCTGTGACAATGAAAAATATCTTCCAAAACTGACTTCATCAAATTTAAGTGACAAGGACACTTTGCCTCAGTGAACACACTTTTTCACGCATTACTATCTGTGTACCCCCTTTCTTCTGCATGTTCTCCAATGAAGAATATGCTCTCTCTAATAAACTTGTCAGCCAATCAAGAACATCCTTAAATGAGTACAACTTCCACGAATGATACAAACTTTTTGGATTCCAGAAAATCCAGGAACTTTGATCACAAACAATCCTATAAAAGCTCAGCAGTCTTCCCTGCTCAGAGATACTGTGCCAAACAAGCATAGCTGTTTATTATTATAGTAGGCAATAAATCAAGCCTTCTGATTTTCTATTTTAGATACTGAATGGTATTCTCATCATACATCGACACCTATTCTTCCTACTACTATTGTAATAAATCTGTATTATTTAGGTATTGACAACATGCTTGAAGCATCTATCCACACTTGATGTTTTCATATTCTTACATTCTCTTCCCTCTAGTGTTGCACATGTACTAAGCTTTGTTTCTAGTTATCACATTTTCAATTAAATTGCTTTTGTTCTTTGTAAGTGTTCTTCCAACTGGGTATGAGCAAACACCTGGGGTACAAAAAGACTTTTCAAAGAATTTATCCCAGCATGTAGATATTTAAGGGAATCAATTTTAAAATCTTCTCTTCTATTTGTACTTACTCCCTTCTCAATAGCTCTACTTGAGAATGCCCTCCAGAGTAACCCTACCTCCACCCGACTAAATTAAACCTTATCTCTCCAAAATTTAGTTTGAAAACTCTCTTAAGAGGTAAGACTCTCAAATAAAGGGACAATGTAAAATTCTGATGTTTAAGAAACCTAGTTTTCCAAACCAACATTAACTACCGTGTAGTTTGAATATTTCCATGTTTTACACATATGAATATTAAAAAGGAAGCATGGCATTAGAGAAGGGATATTTGACCTGTGTTTGGATATTTTGAATACACACACATGATAGATTAAGGGAGAGGGAGCAGGAATTGAGGCAGTTTTCATGTAATGAATTTGCCTTTTACAACCTTCAAAATTACCAAAGATTTCATGACTTGTGAGGGGTAATCCTAAAGGAGTACACAATAGTACGAAATATAGAAAATGGTTTTCTATCCATCAGCTTCTCTCTTTATTTATTTATCCATTTAGGTAGTTAGTACATCAGTCTTAGCAGAACGTTTTATTCTTATATGATTACTAATATAATAAACATTAAAGTACTTTCTATAAATTGCACACTTACTAGAAACCACATAATGTTTGTTTGTGAATTTTTGCAAATTAACATCATTCTAGCAATGTCATTTTTATACATGGATACATGAAATAGTCAAAAGAAAGTAATCCCATCAAGCCCATTTGTGATGCATTTCCCGTATAATTTTATTTGTTTATTTTAGTCATTCTCTAATATGTTATTGTAATTAGCTCTTAACATTTATAATGATAATTTAATTCCAAATATGCTTTAGTAAAAGTTTATATTCCAAGTAAAGGATTAAACTATACAAAATTTCAATTCACATACATTTTTATAAAGCAATGTGGTAAGATGCTCAGAAACTAACAAGCAAAAAATGTATATTATATTGGGATAAAAAACTGTAGGTTAAAGGTATTTAATTAGAAATTCAAAGAGAAACATGAATCATTAAAAATTGACAACTTAAAATTAATTTATATATTTTAAAAGTGAATTATGATTAGTATATGAAATCAAAATAATGACAATTTATCTATTTCTAATTTAAAAACTTTAGGGAAGTTTTAAGTTCACAGCAAAATTGAGTAGAAAGTATAGAGAATTATAAAATACTTTTATTATGCATATTTCAAAAACATGGGGAACAGAATTTAATATAATGAAATAAATATATGTGTAGGTATATATACATATTTTTTTCATATATGCATGAAAATAAAACAATTAACTATATTTCCCTAGCCTTCAAAGAAAACTACCATTAAAACTTTATTCCTTAGAATCTTTTTCCATTTAAATAAACATACATATTTCACAAATTAATATTGCACTCTGTATATTATCACTTGGCACTTTATTGTTAATATCATCATTTTTCATGTCAATGTTTTTTCAGTTTAAATACCCATTATGTATTCCCATTTCTCTAATTGTCTTTAAAAAATGTTTTTATAACAGCTTTTTGGGGGGTACTAAATAATATCTAATACAATATAGTATCAGATTTTATGTTGATATGTTTCTTTAAATGTCTAGTAAATACACTTTCACCAGTAAGAGTGCCAAAATTCAACTTTTCAAAGAACTTTCAAAGAACTTTATTTTGTTAATATAAGTATGTTCCAAATATAAAAAATGGATTATGAAAATATTTACAAGGTTAGAATTCTAACATAACATTAGGATGCATAATTAAAGTTGAATTTTCAAAGAACAATACTTTATTTTGTTAATATAAGTATGTCCCAAATATAAAAAATGGATTATGAAAATACTTATAAGGTTAGAATTCTATTTTGTTGTCTTTATTATCCATAATTGTTATTATCATTTTGCTGCTAAATATGTATATAAATCATGTTTAAATTTACTTTATATCTTTTAGCTCAGGATTTTGTTATTTATATGGACAAAATAATTACATGTCCAGGCTCCACAATTGTTGTCTATCCTTAGTACTTAAATAGCTAAAATGCCAATAATTGTTTATTAAGATTATTCATTTCCATTTTTTTTTCATGATTTCCTGCTTTCTTAGCTGGATTTTGTTATATATGTAGCTTTACTTTATTACCTTTTATTTGGATGACAATTTGACTAGATGACAATGTTATATGTCCTAATTGTTCTTTCTCAAAAGTTTGTTGAACTTGCTCCACAGTTTTCTGACTTCGAATGTGCTATCAATGTTTCCTCATCTATTTAATAACAAGTATTCCCAGTATCCTTACCTCCCCATCATAATTTAATAAATATACTAGGCTTTTTCCTGGTATTTATAAATTAATACATAAGTACCTATCAAAATAACTATTGTGTATTGGTGTGGAAGAGGCCAGATGTAGTCCTAAAACTTAAAGTTTTAATTTGTTGCCATAACCCTAACGATCTCATTCATTACATCTTTCATTCTAGACAGGCCATCTTCCTTCATTTTTCATCCTCTTTGTTTAGGTCAATGTGATTAACAGAAAAAAAAACCTTCAGTCTGACTCTTTAGCATTGTAATATGATCAATGATTTTTCTTCTTCTTTTTTTTTTTTTTTTTTTTTTTTTGCAGTTTTTGGCCGGGGTGGAGCTTGAAGCCGCCACCTCCAGCTTATGGGGCCATAGCCCTACTCCTTTGAGCCACAGGCACGGCCCTGATTTCTCTTTCCTTTTATACTTCCCTCAGCCAGACAGTATACGCAGACAAAGTTTTCTAAGACAATAAAGGTAAGAGGTCGTCTGGCTTTGCTCCTGCAATTCTTTCATGTATTATTTAGCATCCGTTTGGGAACAATCCCTAGTTTTTCTCTTCCATATACCATTTACCAGAAAATCAATTTTGGAGGAAGCCTATACCATTCTCAGTTTTCACTGAAAATTTGCTGCGAATTTTCTGGGTTTTAGAGAATATTTTAGCTAGTAGTAGCCATTTCAATTTTTAATATGTTAATATTTATAATTTATTTTCTCTTTTAAAAATAGTTTCAATAGTTTTAAAATAAGTAAATGGCATTCATTGTCCGATTTCAAGGCAACTGCCTGTGGCCTAAAATGTCAGAGTTTCAGGCAGCTTCCTGCATCTTTAGTTCTTGGAGTGCTCTTAGTAAAACAATAAGCAGACGTCCCCAAAGTAAGGCAAGCAGCACAAAATTTATTGAAGAAGAGAAAGATACGCTTACAGTGCAAGATGTAGATTTACAGAGCAAGATGTGCTTGCCATAGATAGTGAATGGACACCATTGCCACAAGAAGTGGGAAAAGGCAAAGAGTCCGTAAGATGACGAGGGTCTGTTTTATACCACCTGGGTTGGGCCTACAGAGTGATTCAGAGGTTGCCTTGTCAACAGAGTGTCACTCCGCATGCTGAGGACCCATGAGCCTCTCTGAGAGCCCACTTGGGAGGGGTGTGGGTCACAATGTAGATTTAAGATAATGACATGATAATTAATTTTAAGGCTCTTCTGGGTCACCTTCAAGACTATCGTATTTGTCCCTAGGCCCATTGGCCAGAGAGTCCTCTACATCCTTTTGCTGGTGGCAGGCTAAGGTCTGATGGGTAGATTCAGTTGGTAGGAGGATTTCCTCCTCCCCAGATGTGAGCAATCACTCCTGTGATAGGATTAAGGTGAGATGGGGGTACGGGGACCCTATCATTGACTTTCTTCCCTAGGAGAGCTGGATCTCTAGCCATCTACCTGTGTTAAATATCTTTATATTTTATTTTCATTTTATTATTGTATTTAATGTTTTTATTAATCATTCAAGAAACGAGGCTGATTTTGACTAAAAGTTTTATAAAAAAGTTAATAATCTCGGCTCGGCGCCTGTGGCTCAAACGTCTAAGGTGCCAGCCACATACACCTGAGCTGGCTGTTTCAAATCCAGCCTGGGCCCGCTAAAGAACAATGACGACTGCAACAAAAAATAGCCGGACGTTGTGGTGGGTGCCTGTACTCCCAGCTACTTGGGAGCGGAGGCAGTAGAATCTCCAGCCCAGGGAGATTAAAGGTTGCTGTGAGCTGTGATGCCACAGCACTCTACCCAGGGCGACAGCTTGAGGCTCTGTCTCAAAAAAAAAAAAAAAAAAAAAACAGGAAGAGGGAAAGAGAGAGAAAGAGAGAAATAAAAAGAATAATCTCAACTCCAATCCAGTTACTGACCCATTCTCAACCTTTCATATCCTTTCCCCTTTTCGAGGAAACAAAAATTAAAGTTTGGTCCTTTTCTTTGCATGTATTTCCTTATACTCACACATATACAACATATGTATATATACAAATATATTTAATAATGTTTTAAGAGAATAAGTCAAAATTTAGAGAACACTTTTCAAGTTGCATATTAGAAACACATGCAGACATACATATAACTGGCATAGCTCCACGTTACCACACAGCCATATCTAATTAGTTTAATAGTTTTATAGTATCTCATTATATATCTCATTAGCTTTTGCAGTAATAGGAAGTACCACTAAATCTCTGTATAGTACAACAAAATATTATATTCTTTACTCACATTTTATGAACGTCCAGCTGCAGCTCTGTTTCAGGCTTCTTTCTTTGCAAATCTGTTCTATGTATGCTCTCATTCCACGACCAAGACTGAAGCATGAGCCCTTAAGATATGCTATCCATTAAGATAGATGCTCACTGAATTAAAGATTTACATTTAAGACATAAAACTATAAAAATACTAGAAGAAAGTGCAGGTAAAACTCTTGAAGAAATAGGCCTGGGTGAATATTTTAAGAGGAGGATCCCCCCACCCCGGGCAATTGAAGCACCACCAAAAATACATTCCTGGGACCTGATCAAACTAAAAAGCTTCTGCACAGCCGAGAACAAAGTAAAGCAAGCAGACAGCCTTCAGAATGGGAGAAGATATTTGCAAGTTATGTCTCCGACAAAGGTTTAATAAACAGAATCCACAGAGAACTCAAACATATTAGCAAGAAAAGAATAAGTGATCTCATCTCAGGCTGGGCAAGGGACTTGAAGAGAAACTTCTCTGAAGAAGACAGGCGCATGGCCTACAGACATACGAAAAAATGCTCATCATCCTTACTCATCAGAGAAATGCGAATCAAAATTACTTTGAGGTATCATCTAACTCCAGTGAGATTAGCCCATATCACAAAATCCCAAGACCAGAGACGTTGGCCTGGATGTGGAGAAAAGGGAATACTTCTACACTGCTGGTGGGAAGGTAGACTAATACGTTCCTTTTGGAAAGATGTTTGGAGAATACCTAGGGATCTAAAAAGAGCCTGCCATTCAATTCTACAATTCCTCTACGAGGTGTATATCTAGAAGACCAAAAATCACATTATAACAAAGATATTTGTACCAGAATGTTTATTGCAGCCCAATTCGTAATTGCTAAGTCATGGAAAAAGCCCAAGTGCCCATCAACCCACGAATGGATTAATAAATTGTGGTATATGTACACCAAGGAATATTATTCAGCCTTAAAGAAAGATGGAGACTTTACCTGTTTCATGTTTCCATGGATGGAGCTGGAACATTTTCTTCTTAGCAAAGTATCTGAAGAATGGAAGAAAAAGTATCCAATGTAGTCAGTCAGCCCTACTATAAAACCAATTTATAGCTTTCATATGAAAGCTATAACCCAATTATAGCCCAAGAATACGGGAAAGGGGAAAGGGAGTGGAGAGGAGTGAGGAGGATGGGTGGAGGGAGGGTAATTGGTGTGACCACATCTACGGTGCATCTTATAAGGGTACATGTGAAATTTACTAAATGTAAAATATAAATGTCTTAACACAATAACTAAGAGGGTGCCGTGAAGGCTATGTTAACCAGTTTGATGAAAATATATCAGATTGTATATAAAACCAGCACATTGTACCCCAAGATTGCATTAATGTACACAGCTATGATTTAATAAAAGAAAGAAAGAAAGATATGCTATCCACAGAGCAATAAACAAATTTGAGATTCTGAACAAAATCACACAACTGAATTCAAAGTGGCTGCTTAGGCAAGGCATAGACAATATTTTAAAAATTCCTTGGACAAAGTCATGTGGCCAGGCATAATGAGTCACATATAAATATGCCATAATTCTTCTAATCATTTGCTTTTACTATCCATTTAAATTGACTTTGGATTTTCTCTTTCTTTCAGACTCTTGATTTCCCTCCTATGTTATTTTATTTTGTTTTATTCTTTTTAAGATATAGTACAATAAAATTTTTGAATATACATCTACTGGTGACACATTTGATTTTTAATTCTGTAAAATAGATTTGAAAGATAATGATTACTTTATCAAAGACTTTATCAACATATAATATTTCCAGAATACGAAAAGATTATATAGATTCTAGTATGTAATATTGCCTATCTAATCAAATAAAAAATTTTCGTTTCTTTTTCAGTCCTTCTGAAGTCCAAACTTTCTATCTCAATCGTTTGTATGGACTGTATTTAGCACTGATATTTATAATTTGTGGACAATAATTCTTCTCAGAAACTGTATTACTTTCTTAAAATTTGTACTCAATCTATACACCTTGATTTTATACAGTTGTTACAGTTATTGAATATATTTTTAGTTTGCTTTATACTTAAATTGCTAAATAATTTGAAATTTACTTTAGTACTTGCATGGTTTAGGTATATTTTATTTCAGATATATGCCTAAATAGTCCAAAGCATTTTTATTCTTTTTTTAAAGATGGGATCTCACTATGTTACCTAGGATACAGTGACTGCACAAGTGCATTCATGACACACTGAAGCTTCAAACATCAGGGCTCAAGTGATCCTCCTTCCTCAGCCTCCTGAGTAGCTTGGACAACAGGTGCCTGCCAAACCGTGCTTCAAATCATTTTCAAGTAAATTGTCACTTTTCAATTAAGTTAAATGTTACTTTTATCACATATTAACATTTTAAATATTCATTCGATTTCTGTTGTATGTTAATGATTAGGGCATATTCATTTTTAAACTCCTTAATTTTTCATAAAAATTACCATATTCTGGTATATGAACTATTAATATAAAGTTATTGTGACCAGGTTTACACATATTTATGAAAATTTTATACAAAAATTATTGCATTGAATTTTAAAAAGCTAGACATTTTTGTAATATGAAATCATGCAGTTCAGGAATAGAAAGAGTTTCTGAATTTTCAGATTTGTTTTCTGCCCTTCACATAATGGTATATGGTAGTTTATATTTTGTTTATTTTTTAATTAACCCTATCTTTATCCTTTATAATCAATTGACTACCAAAATACTAACTAAAATTGTGTACGGAAATCTGTACAACAAAAATGAAAACATGGTAAACATGGGCAGTTTGTTTTCTATATTTAGAAAGAAGACTGTGATTTATTATTCATAACTCCTCTTTTATAGTACTCACTCTATATTTCCCCGTTTTTTATCCAGTACCATTGCAGGTTAAAGTTTTTGAATTTTAATTTAAAACACTATATAGAAATAACCCAAATACTTTATGATATAAATGCAGAAATAATTGTTTCACTTTTTATTTTGATAGCTCCTGTTAATTAATACAAACAGTATGTACATATGATTTATCTTTGTTAGTATATTTATTTGAATTTTTAATTGATAATAATTACAAAAAATAATTTATTTTCTTTGCATGTAAGGCATATTCAATTTTAAGACACAATCAACATTTGCCTAGGCAGTATTTTTCTGCAGCCATTGGAATTGTACCAAAAGATTACATTTTTTCCTAGAACAATAAAGGTAAACTGTGTGCTTGGCATTCCCAGACAGTAGTAAAGAGAGGAAGGTGGAGAAGTTAGAATTATAAAAGAGGTTAATAAGTGGATGAAATAGAGTTGATACAATATTTCCCTTCATTTTGTAACAAACTTTAAAAATAAAAAATTGGATTCTCCATAGATTTTAGGAAGAATAAACGGTCATATATACAATGTTGACAACAATGCTATTCAAACTACACCTTCATCAAAGGGAAAAATCATAAAAATGTGAATAAATAGAAGTGAATTAGCAGGGGGATAAGAATTGGCTAAAAGTAAACTCATCAGGCTTTGTTTTTTTCTTTTTTTTTTTTTGAGACAGAGTTTCATTCTGTTACCCTGGGTAGAGTGTGTGGCATCATAGCCCACAGCAAACTCAAACTCTTGGGCTCAAGGGACCCCCTTCCTTCACTTCCTGAGTAGCTGGGACTATAGCATCCACCACAATGCCCCTGCTACTTTTCCTGTTTTAAGTAGAGGTGGAGGTCTCACTCTTGCTCAGGCTGGTCTCAAACTCCTGAGCTCACGCCATCTGCCTCCCAGAATGCTGAGATTACAGGCATCAGACACTGAGCCAGGCCAGGCCTTTTTTTTTTTTTTTAATTTAACATGAGAGATGAAGATAAAATCAGATTGCTGTTTCTAAAAATGGTTTCTTCATTGACCAATTTATGAAATGAAAATACAGAAATAAACATTTAAGGCCAGGCACCGGGGCATATGCTGATAATAACAGCAACTCAGAAGGGAGACAGGAAGACGGCTTGACTCAGTTAAAAGCTGCAGTGAGCTTTACTGTACTACTGCAGTCTAGGGCAGGTGTCTGAGAGATCTAAATACATAAATAAATAAATAGGCATTCAGAAGTTTGATTTTTTAAATCAAATTATTTCAATTGAGAGTAAAAAAAAATTTAATCTTAGATACCTTTGTGAATTATTTTATGTTACATTATGCAAGTACTCCAAAAGTGTAACATAAAAATGTTATAGAGATAAAAAAAAAATACATTCTACTTTTCTTCAATAAGTATTCCTATACTATGTATAGATTTTTCTTGTTTAAATTACTTTCCACTTTTAACATGGACTTTTTGTTGTAACCTCATTTCCCATGAGTTTTTTTTTTTTTTTTTTTTTTTTTTGTCCAGGGCTGGGTTTGACCCCGCCACCTCTGGCATATGGGGCCGGCGCCCTATTCCTTTGAGCCACAGGTACCGCCCAAGTTTTGTTTTCTAAGCTACAAAGCATGTACTGGTCATGTGCACACACACATACATGCAGATGCAGGGTTGCATCTGAAATGACCTCCAACAGCGAGACTTTGAAATGGTACTTTCTATATTAAGTTAACCAAAAACTAAGCATTCTGATTATTAGTTTTGATGGAGATTAAAACTTTACATGTATTCAACTTAAATAAAATGAACACTGCAGTCATTACTGCGGAAATGCATGATAGCCTTTTTAAAATAAACAACATTTATTCTAAATTATTTAGAGTAACATAACAGTGAACTAATTTACTTCAAATTGTTTAGATTAACTTTAGCAAGGTTTACACAATTAAATATAGTTGCCGTTGAGAAGATTTGAAGAAAATTCATGATTAAAAATTGACATTATTGCTAAACAAACGGATAGGAAAGTAGGATTGCAAACATCTAGAGGTTAAATGAGAGACTGCGTACGACAATCAGTTGTTACTATTATGACTGATAAAATTGCACTATTCGTTGACCCCCTGGACCTACCAAAAAATGTGAAAATGAGATGATACAGAAGAGTGTAGACATCTTTGTTCATTTTTTTATACTGATATTCCTTTATTTGTAATACATCTATAGATATTTCCTATTTAAACAAGGTATTAAAATTAAATTCTATGACTAATAAGCTATGATCTCTTTTTCTCTATAATAAAATCAAATAGTAGGCTTATATGAGATTTTACTGATGCAGGATTTCTTTTGAAATATGTTTCTCTTATTTGGTAACTTTCTAGAGAAAATTGCTTTTTTTTAAAAAATAATCCTTTTTAAAAAAGTTATTCTTTGTAATGTTGTAAAAGTATTTCTGTTGCTTTTAAATAGCAAATGATTCCTTTTCTGTTCAAGACACTTGAAATACTTCTCTGGATTCCTCAGTGTAACTCCGAGTTATCTTGGAAATAGTCAGAATTACTTTTAACTCTTTAGGGTTGTTTGATATTTTTAAAATAGTCCCAATACTCTGTGATTATGTCATTTTTAATAAGTGCAATTTTCCTGTGATTGTTAGATGTTTTTGATGATTATGCTGTTACATATATGTATGTATATATATACTTTAATTTTTACATTTCAAAATATTTAATTTTTTTTCGCTCAGTGCCTGTAGCTCAGTGAATAGGGTACCGGCCACATACACTGAGGCTGGTGGGTTTGAACTCAGCCCAGGCCTGCTAAACAACAATGACAACTGCACCCAAAAAATAGCCGGGCATTTTTAGTCCCAGCTACTCAGGAGGCTGTGGCAAGAGAATAGCTTAAGCCCAAGAGTTTGAGGTGGCTGTGAACTGGGACACCACCGCACTCTACCAAGGGTGACATAGTAAGATTCTGTCTTAAAAAAAAAAAAAAAGAAAAAAACAAACAAAAAAACCCCAAAATATTTAATTTTTACTAATTTGTTCAAAGTATATTTATTTATACTGCACTACAAATTTCAAAGCTATTGACAGTATTTCTTTTAAAATAAAATTTTAATGTTATAATTTTAAAATAATTGGATATTCTAAATCTTTGAAAACACACCTATGAAAAGTTAAAAAGTTATTCATAAAGATTAGTATCGTCTTTATTTTTTACATTTTACGGAGATGTTTGCTGGTTGATTTTAGGTACTTATAAACTCTAAGGATGGAAAATGATAAACAATGAATTTCTTTTATGTTGTTTCTTACCACAATTATTATATTCCAAAACTATATAATAAGATTGCAGTTTGTTATATAGCTTTTAAAATAGTATTCCACTGATAAATCATAATTTATTTTTATTGTTTCAAATTCTGTTTATCAAATTCCAAAGCTTCCCTTAAAACAGCACAGTGAAACGTCTATAATAATGTTTTAGGTGAATTTAATCAGTCATGATTTTTTTTACAGGTATGATTGTTTTTTTGAAAAATAAAACTGCTAATGATGTTTTCAGTTTTAAGCCATTTTATGAATGTTTTTGGTTGAAGAAAGTTACTGCTTTCAAGAGGAGTTTGTCCTTACAAAATTACAACATGCATATGGTTATATTTGTTTGGTGTAGCATAAGTTTTGTTACCAAAACTGACTCTGCTGAGGACTTTGTACCCAGCTAGATTCATACTACTAATGAAACTGAGTTAATTAATGTGTTCTTCCTAAATGGCTCCCTTTGTGTCCATACCCTAAATGTATCTCTCCATCTTCACCCCACTATAACTCCAATATCTATTTTCCTGTGAGTGGGGTAATTTCAACATACCAACAATAAATACAGAAGACACTTAAATAAATAGAGGCAATTATAGTTTTAGAATTAAATTCCATTTTACTGTCATCGATAAGAAATTGTTCCATTGGTAAAATCACAAGAGATTTAAACATTTTTTTAAATCAATACATAGAAAGATACACATGATAGCTAATAAGCTGGTAACTATTCTAAGATAAAATTAAGAGAAATCAAGAGGTTCACAATCTTTAACAGTACTGGGATTAAATAAACCCAAGAGTTTTGTTTGTTTGTTTGCTTGTTTGTTTTTGAGACAGAGCCTCACTATGGTGCCTGGGGTAGACTGCCATGACATTGTATCTCAGAGCAACCTCAACGTCCTGGGCTCAAATGACCCCCTTTATCTCAACCACTCCAGTAGCTGGAACTAACAGACGCCCACCACTACACTAGGCTAATTTTTCTATTTTTAGTAAAGATGAGGTCTTCCTCTTGCTCAAGCTGCTTTTGAATCCTGAGCACAAGAGATCCTCTTGCCTCAGCCTCCCAGAATTCTGGGATAACAGGTGTGAGTGATAGCACCTGGCCTGATATTATTATTTAGTATTTTTAATTACAGAATGGATACAATTAGTAATATATTAACTAAGGAATACAAATTTATGGAAGCATAGTTTTTTCATAATTGTTCCATATATAATAAAATGAAATTATTTATAGTAAAGTAAAACTACAATCACCATCACAATAATGGCTAACATTTAAATGCTTAATGTGCACAGCTATTGTTCCTTTGAATTTGTAAGGATTAGGTATTTAGTTCTGAAAAGAACTTTATGAGATGGGTATTCATTACATTACAAATGAGGAAACAGAGGCACGAAACATGCCAAGTAACTTGCTGAAGTAAAAGCTCTTAAATATTGGAACTAGAGAAAAAACTTTCAAGTATGTAGACTGATGCTGCAAATTAATAATATGGATAAAATTGTAAAAATTAAATGAGCTAATTTAAAATCAAATAAATCATAAGTTTAATTAATTAATTAAAATTAGCAATCTGGATGACACTGGAAAATGAGTTTTTGTGGATTTTTTTTGACATATTATGAAAGGATTAATTGGTCAAGTATGTCCTTGTCAGAAATGTACCAGAAAGGAGCAATTAAGTGCATGTGTTGTTAACAATACAAAGTAAAAAGCATGAGGGCTAACTTCTGAATTGCAGCATAACTAGTCAACAAAAAAGGAAGTAGGATGTCTATTTAATACTTAGCTGAGAGAAACTATTAGAGATAAAAAAAATCATCTGTCCTTCTAGAATTTCTAACGGGCAGAAAGAAATTCATACAGACCAGATTTATGTATTTTACAAAGAATAGTGTAAAAATTTCTGCAGTAAAGTAAGTTTAGTGGTATGCCATTAATAAAATGATGAAAATCTGAAGTTGAAGGTATAAAGGAGCTTTCTACAAGTTTCAATATGTAAGTCTTAGGGATTTCTATGGTCTGAATGTTGATACTTAATCACCTAAGTGATGATAATAATAAAAGGTGAGCCCTTGAGCAGATTAAATCATGAGGTTGGGGACTTCAGGAAGGGGGATTAGGAACCTTTTAAAAGAGGTTGAAAAGGACACCCTGGGCCTTTTCTCTTTCCATCTAGTCCACCATGTGAAGACATAAAGTTCCTCCTATTTTGCCTTCTTCCATTATTGGAGGATGCGCAGCAATCTTGAAGCCCAGATTGGGTCCTCACTAGACAAAGGACCTGCAGATATATTGAAATTGGACTTCAACCTCCAGAACTGTGTGAAATAAATTTCTGTTATCTGTAATTACCCAATCCGTGGTATTCTGTTCTACGTGCAGCATCCCAGAACAAGCTAAGCCAGATATGAACATGAAAGAGTCAAATTTCAAGTTGCATCTGGTTTCTAGTAAAATCAGTTGAAGGTTAAACTGGTTCAACATTTCCACAGCAAACAGGGGGAGAAGATCAATAAAATAGCTTTTTAAAAATCTTAAAGGAACTGAAGATCTGCAAATAATTTCCTCAAGAACACTTACAACCAAAGATAAACTTAATAAATGAACAACAACTTGTTATATGTTCCGAGAGCATGTACTCACGTAAGTCCTGCTTCAGTTTCAAAATATGGCCTCTCGGGCTCAGAGGAGCACAAATCAATTCCGCCCAGACTGAAGAAATGAGGAATCTCTGAAAAGACGTCCTCACAGTGGTGCCCTGGACCCTCTGTGGGGAAGCTCACGTCTGCTTGTGCCCACCGTGTTCTTCCCCAGCCTGCCTTCCCGCGGCAGGCCTGTAACGCTGCGTCCTGGCCACCAGTTTCCATTTCTTCTGGGTGCTCATGCTACCATACTATTAGTGGTTGACTGGCAGTTATACTTGAACTCCAGAGGGATGATCACATTGTTAATAATTATTCTTATCATTTTAACTTCCGTTCCTCTTTTCCTGTATCTGTAAAATATCTCTTTTACAGGAGGATTCTTCTCAGTTTATGAACCTGCCTAAGTGTTTTATATTGTGAAGAATTTCTTCCATTATTTATTAATCTACTCAATCTATTACCTTTATCACTTTTCCATTTCTAATCTACACTTCTCATTAGCTCACTCACTTCTCCATATGCTTAAACCTGACTTTTACCTGCTAAATTTACTTTCATTAAGATCATTAATGTACTCCTATTTATCAAATCCAACTGGACATTTTTAATTCTGTATTTTAAAATTTAAAATTCGAATTAGGAACTGTGTATCATGTCTCCTTGAAATGTTTTATTCTTTTTGTGTTTTTGAAACTCTGTGCTTTGGTTCCTTCACTAATATTTTTTATGTCAAACACTCATTTCTTGTTGTCTTATTGACTTTGTCAATAAGCCACTCTAAAGTCATTTTTCTAGTCTGTATTCTTTAAATCCGACTCCAACATTACGCGCAGGGTTTTTTGTCTTAAAAAACTAATACATATAAAAATTTAGGGCACTTCCTCTAAAGCCTTTAATATTCTGGGGGAAATATTAATACTCATGTTTTGAATGATAATTTTAAATTTATTTTTCAGAACAAAATAAGTTACAGCAAATATTACTACAACAAAATAGTATGTTAAGTTTTGATTTTATTTCTTCTCAAATAAAAAGTAATTGTCATAACTCCAGGAGAAGGTATAAAGAAGACATTTCAAAGTAATATGGTCCACACATTTTACTATTCTCTTGCCCTAATATGTTTTGGATGCTGACTCTTCACTAGGACCTCAGCCTGCAGTTACACAAAAAATAATTAAGTGAAGCAATGTGGGAGAATAGAAAGGAAGGAGAGAATTTTCTATTTAGTATGTATTAGCTTTTATTACTGCTATAATAAATTGCCACAAATTTATGGTTGCAAAGAGCACCTGATGTTCTCTTATGGTTTGTGTGTGTGAGTAGTGTGGACACCATGTAGCTCAATTGTTTCTCTAATAAAATTGCACAAGGTCAAAATCACAGTTTTAAGGTTTTAGAAGACTATGTTTCTTTCTGCAGGCTGAGAAATAAAATATGCTCTCAAGTTCACTCAAGTTGTTGGCAAAATTTAATTCAATGGGAATATATCACTGAGTTCCTAATTTCCTTTCTGATTAGTCAGGGATCATCCTGGGCTTCTGGAGATGGGCTGCAATCCGTGGACATGTTCCTCTTTCTCCATCTTTGAAAGGTGGTGGCAGATAAGTCCTTCTTCTGCTTCAGTTTATTCAACTTTTCCTTCCTCTCTCCTTGCCTTCTGCAGCTTGTACTGTACCTACTGTACTGTACCTATGTACTGTACCTACTCAGTTAATCCAAGGTAATCTGTGACTTTTAAAGTCTGCTAATTAGTAACCTTTATTACATCTGCAAAATTCCTTTACATTAGAACTTAGATTAGCGGTCAGAAATTTAAGGAGTTGTCATTAGAATTCTGCTCCTCACATCTGCCTAAATGCCATTCTTCAAACAGCAGAGGTGGAGGGAGGGAGATTTCACTCCTATATTGTTTCACAAAATGAAAAAAATAAAGGCAAAAAGACTTGAGGACTCATACCATTCTCTTTTGGATTCTTGGATTCTTATGTCCAGAATACAAATCTAGCTGCTTATTTTTTCTGTAATTTTTTTTAAAGCCCAGTTTGTCTAACATATGAATATCTTCAAAACGTTCTTACAGGCTTTCAAAAATAGTTTTTATAAAAATAGCAGTAGAAAAAAGTTCAAGTATGTAATTATACGTTATTTTAAAAAGAAGATGAAATATATATATATGGAACCCTTCAAGTTCCAAAGCTATCTATGCCCAAATAAACTAAAAGTTATTTTGAAAAGACATATTTTACGTGTGACCCTTTCCAAAAATATGTGCATCTTTTCCCCACGGCCCCAGATTGTACTCCCCTATGCCCTTGTACATAGTCCTGTTTATTTCAAGCAACTATTTGTACAACCTTGTTTCCCATCAGAACAGTAACTCCTTGCAATCAATAACTATATCTTCATCTTTTATTAATTTGTTTATTGTTGAATGAATGCATAAAACATTGCCAAAGATATGAATAGTAGAAGATATAAAAAATCAAGATCACAGCTTTTATTCAATTACCTTCATAAATAAATGATTTTAATATTTAATGAAAAGGGTGAGGAAACAGGGAAATATATGAAATACGAGTATCTTCAATGATGTTCTCACATAAATTGGAGGCATCAAAAAACATTTAGAGTGAGACTGGGAATAATAATGATACCCAAGAAAAGACAAAAGTTATTCATTTCCATTCCCTAGTCCTGCTGAGTCTAGATATTCTTTATTATTTCACATATTATACTATTATTAGAGGAAAAAATATGGCCTGCATCTTCATATTGCGAGTGTGTATAAAAGATTCCTTCATATAACAGCTGACATGTGATGATTTCAAATAAATCCATGATGTTGCCACCTGCCAGTTGCTGGTGAAGGTCACAAAACAAACATGTGAGAGGGGTTTTTGCGTTTGGTTGTTTTTCTAAGTGTTAATTCTGTGGAGACTGGAGGAGAAATTTTCAAAACCTACTGAGAAGCCTTTATTACATTCTTTGGTGTCTCTTTGCCAACAAGGAGTACAACTTATTCTCTCACATACAACTGCTGTCTTATCCCCCTTTCCTGGTCTCTTTCAGGCTGTTGATTCTAGTTGATTCCTTTATGAGCCAGATAAGAGGACTGTAGTAAGATGAAGCAAGGTGACAACCTGTGAGTATGATCAATGCCTCATTACGGTCATTTATATGTTTAGGACCACTACCCAGAGACTCCCTTTGTTGGTGCTAAGATAGCATGTAGGAGAAAGTTACAAATTTCAGCTCTATTCCAGAAATTTATCTCCTTGGCACAGAGGTTAGAGTTAAGAATTATCTGATCATGTGCCTTGGCTTTGCTGTATTAGCAGAAAAGAGGTTTTGAGCCCAAGAGGAGCTAAATTATCTAAATGTAGGTTCCTCAGTGCCAAGGTAACAGGTGGGTAGCTGTGTGATCTGCTGATTGTTGGCTTTCGCTACAATCTAGTGCAGGCAAGAGGAAAGGTTTCACAACTAATGAGGTGGATTGAGTCTGAGTTCAGAAAATGTCTTCTATTTTTCAGTTTATACAAATGGAACCTAATATGTTATATCTATTTACATAATTCTCACATCATACATAATGCGTTTCTGAAAATATGTATGAAATTATATGCTGGTTTCAAGCTACAGATAAATTTATTATAATATTGGACTTTTTTACCTTTATAGTTCTGCTTACAAATGCAGTAAGTAACTTATAAAATATTGGCACCAATTTTGTCAGAAAATGACAAAGACAGAAGATAATTTAGAGAACTAAAATTAGAATTGGAATTCTAAAAAGATTTTGGAGCATGGGAGTGACAGAGTGGGTCATATAGGATGACATTCACCAAGATAGAGAGAATATTTAGAAACTTTAGGCTCCAGAGTAGTTTATAAGAAAAAAAAAAAAAAAGAGTGGCGCCTGTGGCTCAGTCGGTAAGGCGCCGGCCCCATATACCGAGGGTGACGGGTTCAAACCCGGCCCTGGCCAAACTGCAACCAAAAAATAGCCGGGCGTTGTGGTGGGCGCCTGTAGTCCCAGCTACTCGGGAGGCTGAGGCAGAAGAATCGCTTAAGCCCGGGAGTTGGAGGTTGCTGTGAGCTGTGAGGCCACGGCACTCTACCGAGGGCCATAAAGTGAGACTCTGTCTCTACAAAAAAAAAAAAAAGTGGGCAGGTTCAGTGGATCACGCCTGCATTCCTAGCACTCTGTAAAGCCAAGACAGGTGGATTGCTTGTGCTCAAGAGTTCAAGACCAATCTGAGCAAAAGTGAGACCCCATCTCTAAAAAAAAGTAGCAGAGTGTTGTGGCAAATGCCTGTATTTCTAGCTACTAGAGAGGCTGAAGCAAGAAGATCTCTTGAGCCCAAGTGTTTGAGGTTACTGTGAGTTGTAATCCAATGGCACTCTACCAAGGGTGATAGAGTAAGACTCTGTCTCAAATAAATAAATAAATAAATAAAGAGAGAAGAAGAGAGGAAGGAAGGAGGCAAGAGACAAGGAGGGAGGGAAGGAAGGAAGGAAGGAAGGGAGTTAAATTATGTTTTGTTATTTATTTATTTTTTTTAAAAGAATAAGATCTACAGTGAAAACAGTAAGAATCCTGATCTACAGAAATTTTTAAAATTGTGTTGGTATTACAATCACATCTCTGAGCCACAATGGTTATAGAATTCTGAGGAAAGATGCAAGCACAATGAATATATAACACGGTTACAAAAATTGCTCTCTGTAAAATAACTGTTATTTGTGATCTAAAATGTTTTTATCATTTAATTAAAATCTGTTCGATATTTGTTGACCATGGTATTTTAGAAAAAATTCATACATTGCTTTGTTCTTAAACTAAGTAAACTTTAGGATGTGTTAGACTTTTAGTAATACCATAATGATTCATTCGTTACTTAATTCAAGTATACATATTCTTTGCAAATATATTTTAACTTTCATTGATTGATTGAAGAATTTATTCAACAGTGTTTATTGGGCACTTTGGGTATGTAGTATGCCAATCCCAGTGAATATCACAGTAAATAAAGTGGCATTATGGTAGAGAAAGAATAAAAACAAAATATTTATATGAAAATATAATTTCAGATCATAATAAGTGCCATAAAAAGAAAGGTAAACATAAATTATGTTGGAGTGGGAAGCTAACTTAAACAATATTTTCTGTGAAAGTTTATAATTATTAGTAGAAAGAAGAGCAAATGACACTAAATTCTTACATAAAAATGAGTTTAATGCACCTAAATGAAAATCAGAAAATTTTTGAATGGTGCTTAGGGGATGAGTCTATTACACAAAAAAGAGCAATTCAAACACATAGCACCTTGTAAGTTATATTTAGGAATTTAGGTTTCTTCCAAATGAATTAGAGAATTGTTACTCAATTTTAAACTAATATCATGCATTAAATTATAAGGAATAAAGATCCCTGAGCTTTTTAATGCATATTATACAGAAACAAGAATTTCAAATAACAAATTGTTAGACTAGGAATATGTAGTGGGTTACCTAAGGATGGTGGTATTAGAGATACAGTGAAATGAATGAAGCTGGAGAAGCAGAAATGACAAAGTTTTCTAAGTTCTGTATGTGAGTGATGAAGTAAAGAGCTAAACAAAAATCTGAGAAGTCAGGACTGTCACTCCACAGAAGGACAAATGCAACCACAAGATTTTCTATGATCATGCTTCAATAGGAAGTGAAATAAAGGAAAATATATACATAAATAATCTGATTGGCTTTATGGCAGGTTGTAGAAATAATGCTTTAGGAGAATCAAGGATAGAGTCAAAGTTTAATAAGTATATAAAAACTGAGAGAATATAATTGACATATTGAAAGCTATGCCATTAGACATGGTATACAGAAGGCACCTGTGAGGTATGACTTGTATCTTCTCAAATTCATGGAGTTTCCGACACATTCTCTATGAGGTTAGCAAGATACTATTTAAAAAAAATTATTTATTTATTTTTATTAAATTATAACAGTATACATTGATGCATTTATGGGGTTCAATGTACTGATTTGATATACAATGTGAAACGCTTACATCGAACTGATTAACACATCCATCACCTCGATTTATTGTGGTTAGACAACTATACTCTTTTCTTAATAGTTTTGAAATGTACCTTTACATTATGCACATTAGGTGAGGTCCCCCCAAGATACCTCATCCTCCTACCTCATCCCTCTCCTCTCCTCTCTCTCCTTTTCCCTTCTACTTTCTGGACAATGGTTATTTTGCCATTCATATGAGTGTGTAGGTGATTACATACTGATTTCATAGTAGTATTGAGTATATTGGACACTTTTTTTCTATACTTGAGGTACTTTAACAAGAAGAATATGTTCCAGCTTCATCCTGGTAAACATAAAAGTTTCCCATCTTTTATGGCTGCATAGTATTCCATGGTGTACATATACCACGATTTGTTAATTCATTCCTGGGTTGATGGGCTCTTGGGCTGTTTCCACGTCTTTGCAATTATGAATTGGGCTACAATAAACATTCTGGTGCAAATGTATTTGTTGTAAAATTATTTTTGATCATCTGGGTATATACCTAGGAGAGGAATTGCAGGATTGAATGGTAGATCTACTTTTAGTTCCTTGAGTGTTCTCCAAACTTCTTTCCAAAAGAGTTGTATTAGCTTGCATTCCACCAGCAGTGTAGAAGCGTTCCCTTCTCTCTGCATCCATGCCAACATCTGTAGTTTTGGGATTTCGTGATGTGGACTAATCTTACTGGGGTTAGATGATATCTCAAAGTGGTTTTCATTTTCATGTCTGATGATTAAAGATGTTTTATTACACTCTTTTCATCCTGTGTGAAAGGCACGTATTTGTGGCATGTTTAATTCATCTCTGGATGTTGAATTTGTATGTTTGATAATAAAATCAAACAAACATATATTAGTCACCTGCTTTGTTATGCTGGCATTTAGAGCATTTAAGCTTGCAATTATTATATTTCATTATGTCACCTAAAATGACTTACAAATTGGTATAAACAAGATTAGTTATCTAAATTTTTTCTATAATGCAACTTTTTATGAGAGTAGATTCTCACTCTGTCACCCTGGGTAGAACCATGACATCATAGCTCACAGCAAGCCTTCCTCCTGTCTCAGTCCCCTGAGTACTGGGACTACGGGGTTCTTGTTCTTGCTCAGGCTGGTCTTGAACTCCTGAGCTCAAGCAATCCACCCACCTTGGCCTTTGTCTTCCAGAGTGCTGGAATTACAGGTGTGAGCCACAGTTAAACATGCTATATTGTATCTTTTCCTTTTTATAAAATCTTTGAAGAATATTTGCTTGTTATGCATTTAGAAACATGTGTTATGGATCAATCTATTTTTATCTCATAAAGCACTACTTTTTGAGGTTACTGAGCAGTCCATAGTATTGTTCCCCAGATTTCCTTAATTGATTAATATCATTTTATCCACAAAATAACTTTCCATGTCTCTGAAATTTATCACTGGGCTTTTCTTGTAGCAGTTTCTTAACTCTGAGAGCCTTACTGTTAAGGGAATATACCTGTGTCCAGGCCATGTTCTACCGTTGTCCTTTCATTGTTCACGGATCCTTTGTATATGCTTTAATTTCCCTTGTAGGATAATTGTTCTCTTAAGTTCTTTTCAAAGTTAAGCTTATTATTCTATTTCTCTGAGACCTGGAAGTTATCCATATATTCTTGTTCCTGTTGTCACCATCTGGTCTTACTAAATGGCCACTTCCCAACAATAGTTTACCAGTAGTCTCTCAGGACACAGATAGCATCTTCATAGCAACACAGAATGGAATTGGAATCTTCTCTTACCCTCTGGAATTATTAAAACAACTACTCTAGACCGAAGAGACATGCTTAGAAAGTTTCAACTTCTTTACCTGAGGCAAAATTTCCTGTTTACTCATCTAGTAGAGCCTCTGCGTATGGCCACAAATCCATCAGCATGATCAGCTTGCAAAATTATAGAAAAAGGCAACTTATTGAATGGCAAGCTTCTGTCATTTTCGAAGCAATCTGGCCACCAAATGGCAGCAGTCTTATCCAACTCTATTATAATTTCTGATGACTGTGGGACCAACAATACCTAATCAAAAATATCAGAGAGCAAGAAATTTTGATGAGACTTTTAAGAGCACAAAAACTTACACCTCTAAGAAATGAACCTTGCCTACAAAATCACAAACTTCACAGAAATGGGGTTAATTTACAAAAATAAAATAAGATGTATGTCTTTACCCATAGTTTAATATCCCTTATTTAAATTCAGTTTTGATGGGATATTTGTAATGGATAATGATCTTAGTAGCAATGCTTCATAGCTAGGCTTTATTAAAGTTGTTTTACCTTGGTGACACAATTCAAACTAATGTGCCGAACAAAATGCAGCCTAATTAGTACAAATGAAGGAAAAGTGGCAATTAGCCAAGAGGGAATAATGAGCAAAGGGAACTGATAATGTGAATCAAGACAATCATGAAAACTTTCAGCCAGCAGGCAGACAGCTAGATGTCCTTACCTACTATTTAAAATATACCTTGGTAAATAAGAGTTGTAATTCACCTTTAGCTTGATTTTAACTCAGATATATTTACTCAGGATTATGTATTCAGTTTGATGCTTTTATTAGTAATTGGTATGATTTATAGGCTACATAGATTTAAGTAGAGTATATTATGCATATTATCATAATTTTCGTTGAATATTAGGTAAGATACACAACTGTGTTCTGAGAGGTGTTACACACTACCACAGCAGATGCCTAGTACAGCAGAAGCCTATTTCTCATAATGTGACTTATATTTTAAAAAGTAGGGCAAAAATGTTTCGTTTTACCTAACTCATATTACGTGAAAGATATATCATGTTATTACCTTTTAAAAATGGAATATTTTTCAATGATATTTTCAATGATATATTTGGATAAAGATTCTCCTATTAATCCTCTTATTCACAGTTAATAATTTTGGATTTTTATGCTGAAATCTAAACAGGAAAAAGTCAAACAAATATTTTCACCTTACTCATTCTCTACCCTTGCCTTTCCTGTTTCGTATGTAAAGGCTATTCATATAAACCCTTGGCATGCAATTCTTCTTACGAATTAAAATACAAGAGTATTATGAGTAAAGCAAGAGTTAAAAAGTGCATCCCTAATTGCTTAAGACATCACTATAGACTGACATATCATTGGGTTTTTGTCTGGAATGTGAAGCAGTAGATGATGAACATTAACTTCAAAAAACTGAAACTGAATTCCATCCAAATATTTTCTCTTGATTGCACTGCTGGTGGATAAACGTAAGCTGATCTGGGTCATTCCTGAATGTCTATATACATTTCTAAATTGGAACAAACTGGAATAAGAATACATTTTCTGAACTCATTCTAGAAATATCCTCAACTAATGTTCAGCCTAAATCCTAACATATCATATAAATATTTTTAAATTACATTGAAATGTTTAGTTTGAGAGACAGTAAAGCCAAATCTTAATATATCAGTGACCTATTTGCCAATTAACACAGAAACACAGAAATCCTTTTGTTTGGAGATTTGTTCAAATGTAGATATTTATAGCATGTTACATGTACATTGTAGTAATGTGTTCTGAGAAATAACATTTTCAAATTTTCAATATTTCATATTTGAAGGTCTAGTAAACCAGCACATTGTTATTGCCAAGTACTTTTTGTACCTGTTTTAGAAGAGTTAACAGTTAACCAAAAGCTTTACATATGTTTGTAGAGAAGTAAACATTTTTGTGATAGCCCCTCTGAAAATAAAGACTGTTTACAGCTATTATTACAGCCTTTGTTCTCAGATTAGCAGTTGCTGGTAAGTTTATCTAGCTTTTTCTTTTTTTACAAGTACATGTAAATGCTAGTTATTTATCTAAGTGAACTCCTGCTGTTTTATAAAGGCAATTAATTATCCCCAACCCCAAACACTTTCTTGTCACTATAAAATACACAACATTTTCCTCTTTCATTGCTTATACTTAAGCTAGGTTTTAAAACTACTTTTTTTATACTGTAGAGAGATGCTGAGCCCACTGAAAATTATATTATAGCAATTTTCCTTTACTCTGCTTCTTGATACAGTGTCATGTTCACAGAAGATCTAAAACATCTTTGTAAGTGTGTTCTTTTCTTTATCAATTGAAGAGGAAATACTACCATAACTGTAAAGTGTCTTCTTTAAGTGTTGAATAGTATCAAAACAAAGGGGAAAAAATGTGATACATATATTATAAACTTTCTGTTCATAAAAGCAACGTAACAAGTGGTGAAAAACTTTACTCCTTGAAAACGTTGATGTGTAATTTTATTGAAACACATTTATGTCCTTTCATATTTATGTTTTTACTGAGCTTTCCTTGTGATATGACTGCTTTGCTATAACAGTTATTATGTGGTTGAACAGGAGAGTTTAATAGAAAGACGTGTATATAGAAAAATGAAATTTGTTTTACCATGGAGAGCACATGTATACCCAATTTAGACTATAAAATCTCCACATGCAAAACAAACAAATAAAAAAAAATTGGAACCAAAATGCAAATATAGAAATTATAATAGTATATTAACCAATTTATAGAAATCATTATGAATAAGTGCTATAAAACTCCAGTTGCTTACAACATACTTTAGTTTGTGTCTTAAAAATTTTTCAAGGTGAATTCTACAAATCAAGGAATGTAAAATTTAGATCAGTGATATTTACCAAACTGTAATAATTTAGCACTGGGGAAAATAAATGCTGGACATTGCCTACAAAATAAAATATCTGTCCACGGGAACAAATGTATGTAAAAAGTTATCTGCATGTTAATTGCACTTCTCTGTGTATTTGACCCTTATCAGTGTGAGGAAGAAAAAAAGAAAGTACATATTGCTTATTCCTTACATTTGTATGTGGCACAAATAGTCACAAAACACCTCCTGGAAATCACATGTGTGACTAATGACATCTGCATTGCAGTTCAGGAAGATGAGAGATATTATAAAAACTACTTGTTTCCCTCACTTAACCTTTATATCCTTTGGATATAAAGGTATGTATTTATATATTTATTACAAAATGTATTTATGCATTTAAATATGTATTACATATATTCAAGTATGTATAACGTTGCATCTCAAATATCAGGACATATTCAAACACAGTAGAGATATTTAAGAAAAAAAAATAATCCTCGACCAGCCCCTAGGATATTATTTTAGTGCCTAACTGAGTTGCTAATACTGTCCTATTTTTTTCTGTCTTCTTTAAGATAACACAATGAAAAGAAAGACAAAGTTTATAATGGAAGAAAAAAATGTCTATGATGATCTCTACCCTTTGGAACAACAAAAAAAAAAATCTCAATAATACTTGACTTCCCATTAGCTAAAGGAGCAGCAGAAAAATTAATTTCAGTTCCTGTTCAATATAGAGATTTTATATGCAGTGCACAGAAATAGAATGCTGCTGTCAGAAAATGTGCCATGTGTGTCAAAGCAAGTGGGAGGGAGAACAATGAATGGCTTCAGTGAATGAACTGACTTGAATGCATTGCTTCTTTTATTAATGATAATAGAAATAAGAAAGTTTGCATGTGCATGTGCTTTTAACACTAAAATTATTTTAAAGGGCAAAACTCAATTGAGAGAAAAAACTCGAGGTCAGATCATCAAAGATTATTGACCTGAATGCTTCAAAGAAGCTTCATGAAAAACACAAATAAATAAAATGTATATTTAACAACAAAAAAATTAGAATTACAACCAAATACAATATGAAAACATTGATTTAATCCTCAACTAAGGAAAAGGATCATTATTGGGGAAATTAAAATACAGAGTCAATATTACGTAAAATTATTTTTCTATTTTAGGAGTAATATTTTTGAAATTATAATTGTGTTGTGCTAATTTTGGATGATACAATATTTCTTACAAGATGTGAACAAAAGTATTAGAGGTGAGGAGTCATGATGTGTGCAATTTACTTTCTATTGTATTTAAATTTACATGCATAAACAGCGCTCATTTTCCCATGTAAAAGGAAGCACACTCATATCAGCAGAGCCAACAATTTGCAAGACTCAGTGGAAATTGACATCAGATTCTAGTTGCCATGTGATTGTGCAAACTGAAGACTTCTTACAAATAAATGGTAACAAAATATTAATAAAATGTTAACAACATATGGACCTAGTTGATAAATGTGTAGGTGATTATTTTATTATTCTTATTTTTTCTGCATTTATAAAAAACATTCAAATTAAATACAAAAAATTAATTTCTTTGTTGTATATATGTCCAGAAAAAATCTGAAACATTACCTCTATGGTACACACTCTCTCTCTCTCACAAACACACACTCCTACATGGGCGGACAAAAACATCTAACAGATATTAGTATGATTACAGACTTAGTGAAACTATATCTAAAACTTCATGAAATGTCTATTACAATAGTTTTCATTAATGATTGTAAATTATTTCAATTAATTAGAATTATATAAAAATCAGGCTTATTAGAAAAGTACTAGCTCTGGGAGTCATTTCCGTGTAAATAGCTATATAAGAGCCAGTTTGAAATATGTTACTGTAAATTAAAAGTTGTATACCATGATGATTTAAGCCATGGAATAAAATATAAAAATATAGATAATAGTATGTATGACATTCTTATTTTAAGTATATGTTTTTCTATGTATGATTTCTTATTCTGACTCTTCTATTTATATGCCCACATCACATACACGTATTTGTATATCGAAAATTAAATTACAGAAGTTTCATAAATTTTACTAGAACTGTAAAACTTGAATAATTTTGAAAATAATAAAGATGTAAAGTATATATAATGGTCACAACTAAACACGTCAAATGATGAGGGAAGAGTTAATGATTGAAAATATCACCATGTTATGTCTCATCTTAGTCTAATTTAATATGGAAATGTACAGCTAAATTAAGAAGAAATTTTTAAAAACTGTAGAGTCAAGAAATGCTCCTGTTGTAGGAAAGAATCCCTGGGATGCAGATTCAGAAATTGAGTTTAATGCTTATAATATGTGCAAATCCATTATGATCCACAGACTTAAACCCATTATGAGCTCTGAACTTAGAATGTCCCTTCCAAGTTGACCTTAAGGTTAGCTTGAGTGGCCTGGTGTTTAGATTCATACATAAATAAGTTAATAGAAATGAGCTGCCCTAAGAAGCAAGAGTGACTTTGGGCAGGGCATCTCTGAAGTTGAGGCAGTGTCTACAGGGAAAGATAGCCAAAGTTAGAGAGGTATCACATAGATTCCAACGTTTTTTCAGCTCTTGCATCCACATCATGCATGCGCTGAAGCTTCACTGGGTTTCCAGTAAACCCTCTGGTTGGAAGAATTGTATTAAAGGAAGCTTCATGAATTGAAAAAAAGAAAATAGTGATCACTTTGGTATCTGAACACAACTGACCTTCATTGCTTCTCTACTCCATTATTCATTGAAGTTCCCACTTCTCCTCAACTATCAGTTTTAGCTTACTAATGACTTACTATGCATTTTTGACCTCGATGCTTAACTCTAGGATCTAAGCCCATGGTCAACATACCATATGTAGGTCAGAATTGCTGCATTTGTTCTTTTAGTGTCAAAATAAACCAAGAGTAGAATAACAAGTACCCAAACGCATCACCCATATACAAAATGCATACTTTTTGTACCCATGTGTAACGTCTTGCCTGACGCCTCCTGATAATCATGATCGTGGTGTTTTTCAAGATGTCAACTATCTTCCCTTTTCTTGCCTGATGGTCACTCTACACAAGTATCTCAATGTGATATGTATCATTAGTCTTACCATATAATTCAACAAGATTCTTTCGAGGTTCCCTTGGATTCATTGGGAGTAATTCCCATTGGGGAACATAGACTTCAAAATGTGTCAAACCCTGAGTTGGGGATGCAGGAAACACAAATTTCTTATGTGGATTATTAAAAGTGAAAGTAAGTGGGGGCCCCTCTGCTTCAACTTTGTGGTTTCCAGACCCGTATTAGAAATACACACGTTAAATTTGTCCTCAAGTAGAGATTTGATGTGACCAAGAAATAAGTATATAATAGGATCTAAGTACTAGTTTTCAAGGCTGGCTAGTTGGACATGTATAATCAGCAGAAGCTGTAGGAACCATGGTAAGTAGAAACCCATCCTTTGGATTCATGCTGAGTCTCCATTTCTTCCAAGTACTGTGATAGCCAATGAGGGAATCAGGCTGATGTCAACTGGTTGAGTCATTTTATCTACTTGGTTGCTTAGGGCCTCTGTGATGGTACAGAGTCAATGGTCAATGACCTTCATGCTTTACACCCACTTTCATGTACAGTGTTCCAAGGTACACCATCCTGTCAGTGATCTTTTATTTTTTTAATTTTTTTATTTCTGGTCTCTTAACCAAGAAACTAAGCCATTTGTCACTGTCTATGCCAGGAAACCAGTCTTGACACACTATAGGTCTACTTCTTAGTGGCCTGGTGGTGCAAATGAGACAAACCAAAAATTATTATGAGAATAATAGAGAAATAATAGACAAAGACAAAGATATAGTTTTAACAGCAGGAGGCATTCGGGAGGCAGCACAACCTTCTTCATGAGGCTCCCAGTATGCCATCCCCGAGTAATACACTAGCTCTGTATTTATTTCATATATCAGTGTTATAATCGTAAATCTCACGAAGGCGAGGCAAGAAATCCCTTCATGGTTCTTACTGCACTTGGATTTCTATTAACTAGACGAGTTCCACAAATAGTTACGATAATCGTATGGATTTACTTCTCACTTTTTATTGTTTGAAGGTATTTATGATTTTAACACAGAGTTTTAACAAGGTATGCAGTTAGAATCTTGATTCAAAGAAAAAGTCCTAGCTGCCTCACAGTCACACATCACAGATGTGATGTTTTAGTACTCATACAGCCTTGTGTCCTGACACATGGACTCTTCTGGCCAAACTAAGGCGATAGAAGAAAAGAGATATTTCATCCTCTTATGTGGTTTGGAGAAAATCTTGATGTTTTGAACAAGGTTTAAAGATTCCACATTCTTAACTCCCAAAAAACAATCTTGAACAAGCCAGGCTTCAGAATATTAAAGTGACAAGGTTCTCATGCTTTGTGCTCAAAGCTAGGAAATCTCTTCCAAATCAATCCCCTATTATTGTATTCCCTTTGTCCATAGTCTGTTATCCTATTCCTAATAATTTCTAATCTGCTTATAACTAATAATTGAATATTGGTTTCAAGTTTATAAAATCATTATTGCAAGTAATGCGAGCACATCAAGGTATGACTCTTCCCTTAAGTATTCCCATATGAACTGTTCATGTCTATAAGTAAATATAAATTATAACTTTGAGTCCTGCCTCTTTCTACACAAGGTATAGAAGAGTAAATTCTCTATGTACTCCTTTGAAGTTATATCCTGTTATATTTTCTCACTTTTTCACTTTCTACAGAAAGTGAGTGACTAGGTGCTCTGCACATTAAGAAAAGTTCTTCTTGCCAGTGTCTTTCAAGGTTACTATTGTATGAATAGACAGGGTTTTCCATCCATTTTGACTGATATCCGTACACATAGATGTCCTATCTATAAGTTTGGACTTTTGTCTTCTTCATCAGGTGGTCATAAGAGTTCGACATATTGCCATAACTATGAGCTGAAGGAGGGGAGCTGCTGAAACAATAATGGACAACTTGGGAATATGCTTGCACAGCTTGTGTTTGATCTCTGATTCCGCATGTGTTGGATTCAGGATGCGCCAGTTTTTTCTAAAGGTGGATTTGGGGTTGGCCACTTGTCCTTATGATTGATGGATCTGACATGATTCATTTCATGGTGGACAGTTGTAGGCACAAGGTCACTTAGTGCCAATAATTAGGTGCTTAAAAGAACCATAAGAATTGTTTACTTATTTTTAATAATGATTATACATATTCATGGGGTATATAGTGATGTTTAAATATATATAATGTGCAGTTTTTAATTAGATCATGGTAATTAGCATATCCTTCATCTCAAACATTTATCATTTCTATGCGTTGGAAATGTTCAATATCTTTTATTGCTAAGAATTGGTTTTAAGGCATAGAATTTTCTGGTGTCAATGGCATAGTTTTATGTTATGTTTCTCTCATTGTCAGAACTTCCACAAAGGATTTTCTGTAGACTGAATGTTTGTGACAACACAAAATCAAATGTCAAAAACTTTATCTCCAATGTGATAGCATTTGGAGATGAAGAATGTGAAAGGTGATCAGACCCTGAGTGTAATGCTGTAATGATGGTATTAGTGCCACTGTAAAAAGAGACAAAGACAGCTTGCTTCTCTCTGCCACATGAGAAGGCAGCAAGAATATGACTCTGCAAGCCAGGAAGTAGGCACTCACCAGATACCAGATCTGCTGGCACCTTGATTTTTGGGCTTCCCAGCCTCCAGAACTGTGAAAAATAAAGATTTCTTATGTAGGCCACCACTAGCATATGTTATTATTTTTTTAGAGAAGCCCAAACTGATTAAAATTGCATTTCTTTCATCAACTGATACTTCAATATTGTGCCTGCTGAATTATAGGCACAATTTTTATAATCACAGTCTGTAGATAACTCAGAGCCTTTTCTCATTTGGGGCTGTACTCAAAGCTGGCAGCATTTCATGTCTCCTAGTGTTTGCAAAGCAAGTTCAATGTTCACTGTTTACCATTTCAGCCCATTGTGTCTTGGTTCGTACTATTATACACCATACATATACTATTATAAATCCAGTGAGATGGAATACTTGTCCAACGAGTTAATAGAAGCAACTTTATTACTCACAGATAGGTAGTAAATGATGGCAAAGCATAGGATTAATGGCAAACCAATCATCACACTCAGGAAACTGCCAAAAGCAGCTGATTTTCATTAGTCCATACTTGACATGGGCTGAATTTGAAGAACCCTGAAAACCAGTCTACCCTGGATTTTATGTCCTGGGAGGAAACATGACATGCTGGGCTAAACCACTGCAGGACAACCTGTTCTAGGAAAAGCATGAATGAACATAGCCTGGAATGATCCAGACAGGTCCTCCTCTTTTTTTTTTTTTTTTTTTTTTTTGAGACAGAGTCTCAAGCTGTTGCCCTGGGTAGAGTGCCTCAGTGTCACAGTTCACAGAAACCTCCAACTCTTGGGCTTAAGCGATTCTCTTGCCTCAGCCTCCCAAGGAGATGGTACTACAGGCACCCACCATAATGCTCGGTTATTTTTTGGTTGAAATTGTCATTGCTGTTTGGTGGGTCTGGGCTGGATTCCAACCCACCAGCTCTGGTGTATGTGGCTTGCGCCTTAGCCACTTGAGCTACAGGTGCTGAGCCAAGGTACAGGTCCTCTTTATGGCATGATCTTGCATTCCCAGTGCATTTTACAGTTTTTGTTTAGAACTATGAGCAAGGAAGAGTAGAGACTGGGTCAGTCCAAGGCCACCTAGAGAAATGTTCTGCACTATATATTTTTTTTTTGGAGTAGTAATTTGAGGGTAGAAATATACTACTCTAGAACTCAAAGAAGTCAACCAAGTATTTCATTTTCATGACAGATGGGAAAGATACAATAACTTGTCTTTTGTTTGAATGGAATTTCCCAGAATACCTTTGATCATCAGATCCCTAAAAATTATACTGATGTGACAGACCTCTGAAAATTCATTTGAGTTAATCTTGCACTTTCTTTAGCACAAGTTTACCAAGGTTTTCAACATGCCAGTTACTTTTCCACCTGATCTGTTTCATGATACAATTAATATAATGGATCAATGTAATATCCCACGAGATATTGAGAAGACCCAGATTTCTTTGGAATAAAGAATTACAGAAAGCTGGACAATTAATACAATTCTGGGGGAAAGCTTTTGTAAGCCACTCCATATGTTACTGTTTATAAGTTTCTTTACCGATAAAAATGGAAAATGAAGACATTATCTAACTAATGGCCATATCCCACATACCACATTAATCTGTTCTATCAATGATGCTGCATCTGGCATGCTGCTGCTACTATCTGGTTGATTTTCATATTCTACTACCATTCTTCAGAAACCACCTACTTTTTGAAGGTGCCCTGTTAGTGAATCAAATGAAGATGTGAGGGGGACTACTTGGATTTTCTTTCTTTTTTTTTTTCTTTAAGATTAGCCCAAATAGCCACCACTCAGATATACTACCAGGATAAAATATGGTTTTTGGTTTTGAAACTAGTCTGAGTTGGGAAATTTGGGGAGAATTCACTTACCATTATTATTATGAGATAGCTCAGTCCATAAAACAAGACGTAATATGATGGTAATGCCAGTTATCATCTACATCTTAATATATTACCCATTTAGGAACCAGGGAAATGATGACTGGTTGTATGCACTGCACCACTGGTCCCACTGTGAACTAAATGCCAGCTACATTACTAAACATTTCCAAAGTCTGATAGGTGGTACATCCTTGTTTTAGTGCTGTGAGTATCACTGTGAACTTATATACTGTATCCAACTGCCATTGAAATATTTGGGCATTTCCATTTATTCAAAACACAACAAAATAAGAGATGAAATGAGCCAATCATACACACTTCTTATGCTGCTGCCGTGTTCACCAGTCTCTTAATAATATGTGTATAATTTCTTTTGATGGTAAGAACTAAGTATTGCCCCATTTTATTGCCCACTTATTTTGGTCCTAGAATGGTATATTCTTTAAACCATCTCCACAAGTCTTTCTGAATCAGCATTTCCCCCTTATTATGTTACTTGCATCCTGTACTCATTTCACTTCTGATGTAACACTTCCACCTGCACTATTTTTGGGGACCCTATCACCTTTGTTACTATCACAAAGCCTACAACTATAATAGTGTCTTCTTCAATCAGACCTAGAAGAATACAGAGAATTATCAACGACCTTTTAGTGACTCAGTTGACTGCCAATTCCTCATGTCCTTGTTGAATGATGTATATTCCAAATTTTTTCATGAAAAATACTCATCTGGTGAGAATTCTAGCCAAATGTTATATATGAATGTAAGTGAAATATACCTAACTGTGCTCACTTATTTGAGCCATTGAATCTCTTCTTTTCTTCTATGACTGGTAATTCTGGCACTCAAACCTCATTCATGGAGCCTTATCATCTTTTTAGGACCCATTCTAGTATAGTATGCCAACATCATCTTCTGGAGTAATTGCCAGATGTTAAATCCAATATTCCAACAGAGTGCTCACAATCACTGCATTCAAGTTTCTGTTCCTTATGAGCAAACATTTCAGAATTCAGCTTTGCATGTCTGCTCCAAGTGCCTGCTTATACTGGTGACTTTGTCCCTTATCAGGTTCAGAATATCCTAAACTTGTTTAGTCCATGATTTAAACTTACTTGTAGACACAGTAGCCAAAAAGGGAACTAAGACAGATATTTAGAGATGGAACGTGTGGTCTTACAGAGGAAAAATCTCTATATGAATTAAACTAATGGGAGAATACAGCCTTTTAATAAAGGATTGGGTAGCCTCAGAAAGTTGAGAAAAATCTGAGGATTCACAGTATACCAACTAGAAGTTTCTATGACATGTATCCCAGTTGTTAGTTATTCTACAAATCTTGTTCTGAGATTGCCATAGCCAAGGAGACTTGGTACTCTGCTAGCTAAGTCTGAAGTCTTTGTCTAGATGTCTTTTCTGCCCTCCCACTAAGAGATGGCACTTTTTGGTACATTACAAAAAAAATCCTCTGTCTTTCACACTTTCAATTTGTAGTTGCTCTATATCAAATTGTAGTTATAGTGCTCTAGAATATCAGTTAAGAATAGCAACACAGTTTCATTATTCTTATAGTCACTATTTACCCCAGAGTTACCTGAGACTATCAGCTAATACAGTCCCTTCAATAGGTAAATTATCCCAATTCACTGCTAGTAAAAGTTTACTAATTGAACCACCAATAGAGATGAGGTCCTAACTGCCAGCTGGTTGATGAATAATCCTGTGCTAGCTTCTCATTTTAGGATCTAGAACACATCTCATACCAACTGCCACAGATTTGTTACTACAAAAAGTAGATTTGCATGAGACAGAATTTAGCATACTAGTTGTTTACTAAACAATGCCTTTCCTTGGATTCAGTACGTGTGGAAAAGAGATAAAGGAAGCAGGTTGGGGAGAAGGTCATGTCATGCTGCAACATAGGTCAAAACCACTAGGAGTTACAGAACCGGACTGTTCTTTCAGAATTGTTCCAACATGAGTCGAAACAGATAAGAATTCATCAGTTGTTGAATGTAGGCTACTCCAGGAAGGAGCGTAGCATTGAAGAGGTGACTGTTTATAGCCTCCACAAATTTCTCTTCAGATAAAATCCCCAGGGGTAAGCTGAAAGTGTTTGCTACCATCATATCCAGCAGCAAGCTCAGTGGATCCCCGAAGGGTAGATCTGGGTGGTGCATCACAGAATCCACTATAGATTAAGGATAAGTGAAAAAATTAGCCTCTGTGAAATGAAAGTAGAAACAGGAAAGAAGAAAGGTGTTATGCCATTAAAATATTTCTTATTTTTAATGGTGATTTAAAGAACTCTTTGTATACATAACCATGCTAGTCCATTAAATGAGTACTAACATACTCTCCATTTCCTGGTGTAGTAGAGGAAAGAAGGAAATGGACAAGAAACTGAATCGGAAGGCTATATCTGCCACTTTTTAGATATTTAGTCTTAAGCAAATACTTTAAATTTATTGAGAATCATTTTCCTTTTCTGTAACCATCAAAAAGTAGATGTATTTCTACATACCTCTTTTGAATGTAAGATGCCTCTGAAAGTATCTATAATAAAGCCTATAATATTGTTAATTATGCAATACTTTTTTTTTTTTTTTTTTTGGAGACAGAGTCTCACTATGTTGCCCTGGGTAGAGTACTGTGGTATCACAGCAATCTCAAACTTTTGGGATTAAGTGATTCTCTTGCCTCAGCTTCCCAAGTAGCTGGATCTCCATGTGCCTGCCAAAATGCCTGGCTGTTTTTTGTTGCGGTTGTCATTGTTCTTTAGCTGGCCCGGGGTGGGTTAGAACCCACCACCCTGGGTGTATGTGGCTGGTGCTGAAACCACTGTGCTACGAGTGCCGAGCCAGCGAATAATAAAATACATTTTAATAAAAATACGTATAACATAAAAATATTTATATGCAGTTCCATTTCCTTCTTTTTAAAAGTGTATACTATAATTACATGAATTAGACAATGTGTAGCCACATTCCATAAAAAAGCATATGCGTAATAAACAATAAAGATGATTATATTAGTGTGTGAAAACACTAGTGGAAATTTTGGCATAATTTTCTCATTATATAGAAAGTTTATCTTTTAAAATAAACACTTTTTACATACTTCAAATGTTTCTTTTCTTAGATTTCTAATTTACTCTGCATTTCTTCTAGTATAATTTTTTTTTTATTTTTTATCTTTGTGGCTGTTTTTATGCTATATTTCATGCTAAATTTCATGCTGGAGATGTCTCATGTTCATTTCGTATCACCAGTATTTTAGATCCAATGCAGAGTGGCTTATTAAATTAATGTTGAATAGGCAAGAAAAAGAATAAATAAAAAACAATCATTATAATATAATGAGATCCAAAAGATGCCCTGGATGACTATATTTGTAAACTGACAAAATGCAGACACCAAGGATTTAGGAAGGGAATGTCAATGATAAACAAGTCATTATTTGATTAATATCTATTTTCTTCACCATATTGTAAGATCAATAAGAACCATTCATAACATTTTTTGAATTTTTTTTACAACTTTCATTCTCACAAACTGTCCATTTATAATTGCCTCATAAGTATTTTGAGAAGGACTGGATGAAATAATAAATTAATAAATTCATTCAAGAACCAAGGCACATGAGAACAAAGCAGAACTTGAGAAGGCAACTGTAATGACTAGAAGTTGCCAGTGGAGGGAAGCAAAGGGCAACAGAGCAACTGGCTGGTTGAACAAAAGGTGCACCTGAGAAAGCCTTCAGAAAAGGACAGTGACTGCAGTGGAGAGCTGTCCGCAATTAGAAGAGTGGTTTATATTACAAGCACTGTGTTACAGTCAAGACAGAAGTTACTCCCAAGAGCCAAGTCAAGCCATTAGTCAAGACCAGAGGGCACTGTGTAAACCTGGAAAAGCAAAGCCAACATCTGATGCACTGAGAAAAAGCCATGCACCAGGCTATTAAATGAGGAATAACAAGGCTTCAGGAACATAGTGAGGTGGAAAATATCTTCTGACAGTTCTCATGATACTCTGTGAATCTTTTAAACCTTTGGTCTGGTTTGGGAACTAAGATATCTGCTTCTTAAAGTGACCTGGACCTAATCCTAGGAATTTTTACATTATAAAGTATATAGTTTGATTTTTAAAGAGTGTTAAATATTGAGAAAATCAAGAACGAAGAATCATCCCCTGATTAGAGATTCAAAAAATATGCATGAGGAGAGGAGTTGGTGAATGTTAGCCAACAGAACTTAATGATGAAGCTTTAGATCCTAAATCTAGATGGGCAGCTTCACCGCACAGTCCTTGTCTCTTCCACTTGTTCTCAGAAGAAATAAATAAATCCCTGGACCTTCTCCAGGTGCAGTGACAATTGGAGAAAATAAATAAGTTTATGAAGAATTTGTTTCAGTACAGACTTTCTATAATGTTGGCTGTGTTTCCCGACTCGAATAAATGGCATACCGACATAATGCCATTTCATAATTTCATTTTGGGAATTCTATTGTAAACTTCAGAATGAGTTTAGCTTCACTGTAAATGTTTTCAGCACAATGACTAGGTTCATGCATGAATTAAGAAAAGTTACATATTCATAATACAATACTGTTTTTTTTATCCCCCAGCTCAAAAGATGTGTTTTTAATGGAGGGCCACAGCCAACACTATTTTTGATATTACATCCCACTTTATGGATCTTAGATACCACAACAAATGTAGGCTAAATCTTGAGTTCATAACTTCACTAAGGACTTTGATTTATACTTTGCTAAATTCAAATATCCTAAATTAAAATTCAAGCTTTGTTCATGCTTGTTCTGTCCCTGGATAAGCCACATAATCCTCTCATTGCCTTATTTATTTATTTTTAATTTTTGTTGATATATGATAGCATTACACTTTTATAGGGTATATATGCTACTTTTATACATACAATAATGATGATTAAATATGAGTAACTGAGCTATCAGGCACCTCTGACATTTATCATTTCTTTGTACTGAGTACATCCAAATCTTCTCTTCTAGCTACTTTGAAATATATGATAAATTACTGTTTAATATAGCCATCCTACTGTGCTACTGACTCCTACATCTTATTTTTTTCTATCTAACTCTATTTTTGTGCACATTTATTGACCGTTCTCTATCCCCAAAACCATTGCTAGTCCCCAGTACTCACCATTCAATCCTCTACCTCCATGAGATCAATTCTTAGCTCCTATATATTAGTGAGAATGTACAATGATTTTTTTGTCTATGGTGGGCTTATTTTACTTCCCATCTATGTTGTTGCAGATGACAGGAGTTTCTTTTTTATGGCTGAATAATATTCCGATATTGGAATACATTTTCTTTAAACTTTCAACCATTGGTGGACACTTGGCTTGATTCTACATCTTGTTTATTGTGAATAGTACTGCAGTACCTTTTGTTTGAATATTTAGATTAAGTCAGAGTTTTTAAACTGGAGGTTTAATTGGACAGATTAAAATGAGACCTGTGTTTTGCTTTCATCTGTTCAATTATAAGTGAGGTGGGCAAATTACACAGAAAGAAGCAAGACTTATAAGTGATACATACAGCATTTTTGTGCAAAAATAATATGTTAAAATGTGCCCCCCCCAAGAAAACAAATATGAAGTGCTAACTCTCAGAACTGATGAATGTGTGTTTATTTAAGCATGCGGTCATTACAAGTGTAATTAGTTAGAATAAAGTCAACTTACTGAGTAGGGTAAACCCCAATCCATTATGACTGGTGTTTTAGAGCAGAGGACAGTGTCATGTGAAGATACAGACACAAAGGGAGGAAGCCATGGATGATAAAGGCAGATATTGGAGTGATTTAGCTGTAAACCAAGAAGGCCAAGGATTAATGGCCACTGTTACAAGTGAAGATGAGGCATGAAAGGATCTTGCTCAGATTGTCAGAGTGAGCACATCTCTCTTCCCACTCTTAGGTTGATTTCAAATTTCTAATCTCTAGAAATGGAAGACAATGTATTACTGGTTTTATAAGCCATCCATTTTGTGGCACTTTGTTATAGCAGCCTTAGGAAACCAAATGAAGCAAAGATAATATTAACTTATTTGTGTAAAAGCAAACAAAAGTTAAAAAACACAACCTGATAATACAATTAAAAAAAATAAAATAAAATAAGGCAGTTAGGTTTGAAACTCACATGCCCTAAAATTAGTTGTTTTTTTTTCCTATAAACTTTCTGTGTTGTCCAATTTAAATAAATAATAACCTTATTTAATTTTCTGTTTTAAATTCATTTTTAAAAATCTAATGTAGGAAGGAGGCCTGAGTGTGATTTTTATAGTTAGATTTTCTGTGTCTAGCTTATTTTATTTACTTAATGTCATCCAGTCCCATCCATGTTGTTACAAATGACAAGAGTTCCTTTTTATGGCTGAATAGTACTCCATTGTATATATACCTTTTCTTTAAACTTTCAACCATTGATGGCCAATTGGCTTGATTCCATATCTTGTCTATTGTGAATAGTACTGCAGTACTTTTCATTTGAATATTTAGATTAGGTCAGAAGTTTTTAAAATGGAGGTTTAATTGGACAGATTAAAATGAGATACTAAAAGCTATTATATGCAAAATCTCAACTAAAGATTGTAAACAGGTTTAAAACTTGATGCAAATGGTTCTACCATACTTTCACTAATGGCCAAGTAGCTCAGATCAGACCAATTCCTTCACAAAACAATTATATCTTGGGCAGTGGACTTAAAAGTATTATAATGACCAATATTAAGCAGTCTTGGATGGGTAGCAACAGTCTCAGGAAGGCACAAACACTGGGTAAACTTCCCTTTTACAGTTTACCTTGAAGATAAGGTCAGACAACACATTTTGTCTTGCAGTAAAGCTAATTTTTTTAATGTGTAGTCCTGTTTAATGGAAGAACCAGCAGGAAAAATTTGAAACTTTGATATCTACAAGAAATTGAAGGGGGAAGTATCTAAGAAGAAAGAGGCACAGGAAAGAATTGCCCCATATTCTATGTGTTAATAGCCCTTTGATAATGTGCATGTAAAACAGACTTCATAAAGACCATCTCAGGCTAAAATAATTGAACCAAGACTTTAGACTCAGCTCACTGCTAAGGATATAGTTCTTTCAGTTTGAGCTCAGCTATTTGGGGCCTGGGAGGGAAACAATTATTTTCAGAATAACAAAATAGAATTTAGAATCTCCACAATGTATGTACCACAATGTCCAGGATACAACCCAAAATTATTTAACATAAAAATTAATAAGAAAAAATGATTTGTAATTAAAGGCAATGGAGAAAAAAAGCATATATTTTCCAAAATAATGAAGTTAACACAGAATTTTTTTTTTTTCTTTCTTTGCAGTATTTGGCAGGGGCTGGGTTTTAACCTGCCACCTCCAGTATATGAGGCAAGCACCCTACTCCTTGAGCCATAGGCACCACCAGGAATTTTAAAATAATTATTATTAGTATGCTCTAGAATATAAAGATAAATAGGCTCATAATGAATGTAAAGATAGGAACTCTGGAAAGATGAATAGAAAGTACATTAAAAATCAAAGTTTAGATCTGAAAAATTAAATGTCTGGCATTAAAACAATCACTTTGTGGGCTTAACAACATAATACTAATTATAAGAAACAGTATATTTAAAAATTAAACCTCAGACAGCGTCCAATTCTAAGGAAGAAAGAAAATAAATAAAAAAATAAATAAATATTACGTAAGGGACTTGTAGAAGAAATTAAAAATTCTAATGTAGATATAACTGATTAGAGAAAGAGGAGAGTGAGTGGGTCAGAAGTGAAGTTTGAAAAAGTATTTATAAGTTTATAATTCAACCCCAGTCAGTTTGAAACAAAATTTAAATAAACCATAATAATACCACAGTCTACTGAGAACTAAACATAAAGAGAATGCTTTGAAAGCAGCAAGAAAAATACAACAGAGTATTCAGAGAGAGAGGAGCAATGGCTTCTCATCAGAAACAGTGGAAAGCTAGATGACATTGTAATGAGATCAATAACATTTTTAATAAAAAGGAGACTTCTAGAACAGTAGGGCCATCTCATCAGAAATATAAAAATTCAACAGGTGAACATTATAAAAGTAACAATCATTTTTAATCCATGGAAATTATACCAAACATTCACGTGAGTCCATCTTCTATCTTGGCAAAAAGAATAGTGAGAGTCTATGGAGTTTCAGCCACAGCCCAGATTCTTATCCTTCCCTCAGCATTCTGCCCCTAGCTCTATCTTATGGAATCTCAAACACAGGTGTTCTACTCTCAAGCAAGAAGACAGTAGTTTTCTCTCTTCTGCCCATAGTTTGGCTCTATGATGTTTGTAACATAAGAAGGGGGAGACTGTTGACATTTCTTATGCCTCCTTTCCCATGCTGCAGGAGCTCTATGCCATTTCAGCACTTCTGAGAGCGCCGAAAGTGCTTCCCATCCAGTTTTCAATGATAAGATGAAAGCTCTTCTCCAGGCTACACAGCCCCAAGATACAGGGCCCAAGTGTCTTTTGCCCAGTTTGCTTATAAACTATAGATTCCATGACAACAGAGCCAAGCTGAGAAGGAAAGAATTTACGTGCTATCATTGTGACGACCTGTAAAATGAAAAAGGTTGCCAGAAAAAATGACCTCCCACATACAGGGTCTGTTGAAGTTGTGTAGAGATTATGCATAAGAGAAAGGCAAGACCTAGGAGTGAAGACCACAGATCTAACTCAGGGAGCTGACAATATTTGGAATCAAGCATAGGGAACTCTATGTTTGAAGACATTTTCAAAAACAATGGAAATCCTGGTGAAGAACAATTAATAGGATGGTATTGCCATAATTCTATATAAACAATAAAGCAGGGAGAAGTTAATAAAGGAGACCAGGGAAATTTTATAAAACCATCAAGAAGTACCAAGAGATAATGTTCAGCTATGGGAGTCAGAAAAATGATGAAAATATGCAAGTCTGTGTAATATTCATCTGCAAGTATTCAGGAGCATGGCATAGACAGACTTAAAAGTATTCAGCGAGTCACACACAGAAACATTAACACAAAGCAGAAACCTCACTGGAATAGAGGCTTAAGAACAACCTCAGAGCAAACACTGACAGAATAATAAGGTTTGTGGATCAAGTAGTAACTTCAAAGAAGCCAGGATTATAAATAAAATTATACTTATTTATCCCTTTCATCTGGAAACATAGCAATGCCCAAGGCTATGTCCTTTCAGGAGTGATTGTAGAGAAAAAATACAAGTTAACAGTCTCTGGATAAAAATGAGACAATCATACAAACTCCAAAAATTGTGACAGTAACCCCCAATCCATTCACATATCCAAAGAAAGGGTAAACATCTAACTGTATAAGAAAACTTAACAGGGCGGCGCCTGTGGCTCAGTGAGTAGGGCGCCGGCCCCATATGCCGAGGGTGGTGGGTTCAAACCCAGCCCCAGCCAAACTGCAACAAAAAAATAGCCGGGTGTTGTGGCGGGCGCCTGTAGTCCCAGCTGCTCGGGAGGCTGAGGCAAGAGAATCGCGTAAGCCCAGGAGTTAGAGGTTGCTGTGAGCCATGTGACGCCACGGCACTCTACCGGAGGGCGGTACAGTGAGACTCTGTCTCTACAAAAAAAAAAAAAAAAGAAAACTTAACCACAACCTTTGACCAATATATGATGTATAGTGACAGAATGGTGACACATAGGTAACCAAATTAAATGTAAAAGATAAAACACAAGGAAAGAAATCCTGAGCAAAACAAAACAAGAAAGGCTTAAAACATGGAAAATAAAGTTTAAGGACATAGCTTATTCAAACCATTAAATATTAAAACTAACCAACAAACACTACCACTACCAAGAAAAATGACAACATAACATCATTGTGGGAGGGAGTGAAAAATCAACATCCACAATTTCTACATTATCTAAAATGTCCATTCTTCAATAATAAAAATTTATATATATGTAAAGAAATAAAAGATAAAAAAGCAAACAATTGAAAAATCTGTTTAAAATACACAGATGGTAGAATTAGCAAAGATTTGTATTAGAAATATGTTCAAATAACTAAAAAAAAACATGCTTAGAGAAATAAAAAAGAAAATAATGATTATGTCTCATGAAAGAAAGAGTATCAATAAAGAAATAAAATTTTAAAAAGTAATCACTTTAAAAATGGAGGTGAAAAGGAAAATAAAAATAAAAATATAGTAGAGTGGCTCAGTGAAAGATTTGAGTAAGCAAAAGAAATAATCACTGAACTTGATGAAAGGTCAATAAATCTATAATAACAATCCTAAAATTTCTAAAATTTTATGAAAAGTTAATCTACATATCAGAAAGCTCAATGCAAAAACAAATTTTTAAAAAAGCTCAATGCAATACAATTGGGATAAACAAGAAGACATCTATTCCCAAACATCCTAGTGAAAAGGTTGAAGGTTGAATATGGAGAGATTACCTTGAAAACATTAGGGGAAAAATAACTCATAGTATGCTTGAAAATGTCCAATAAGATGAACAGCTGCCTACTCATCAGAAAAAGTGGAGACAAAGAGACAGTGTGACAACATATACAAAATGTTAAAGCAAAATGCAAAGCCAAACCTCACAAAAAAATATCAAGAACAAAACTTCTATCTACTAACCATACATTTCAGAATGAAGGCAAAATACATAAATTTCCAGGTAAACAAAAACTAGTAAAACTTATTGCTCGCAGACCTACTACACAAGGATAATAAATTAAATTTTCAGGCTTAAAGCAAGTGACACAGGGAGTAATTTGAATACATACAAAAACACAAAGAACACTGGCAACAATAATTAAACAACAATATATTTATATATTTGCTCTTCTTTTTTATAATGCATAGACACACATAATGCAAAATACATAATGTATATTATATACCATATAAAAACATATTTGACAATAGGACCATAAAAAAGGTGGGTGGGAACAAAGCTAAATCAGAATAAGCAAATGACATCAGATGGTAACTCAAGTTCATAGGACTAATACAAGTAAGTGAAACAGGAATGGTTATTGTACCCTCAATGAATCCCCAACAATAAAAAAAAAAAAAGGAAAAAAAAAGAATGTTAATTTAACAAACTATGTTTTTTCTCCTTTTTTCACTCAGCCTCTTAAAAAGACACAGAGTACAAAGTAATAAGTATAATTTTATTTTTGCATTTGTAAAATATATATGTCATATATGTGTAACAATAATAACAAAAAGAGGGATAAATGAAGGTATCTAGAAGTAAAGGTACTGTATTCATGGGGACTAAGTCAGCATTAGTGAATTAATTAAGTCAGAAGTGGTGCATTCTGAAAGGTTAAAATGAATAAGTCCTAATGCTAAGAAATTACTAAGAAAATAACTGCAACTATAGTTAAAATAGAAGCCAAAGTTTACATTATATCATGCCACTTCATTCAACATAAGGCCATAAATAAAAAATAAAGGAATAAATCCTAAAAAAGAAGAAAAAGAAGAAAATTATTTTCAATACAGAACCTTATTTTCAGTGAAAATAGCCTTCTTGAGTGAAGACAATATAAATAAGCATGAAGTAAAAAGAATACTAATGGAAGTCATACCAAGTGTTCATATTATCAGGTGGTAACTTGAATCTTTAAGAAACAATGAAAACTACAGAGATAAACAATACGTGAATTAGGTACGGTGACTTGCACCTGTAGTCTCAGCTACTCAGTAGTGGCTTGGGCAGTGCCTGTGGCTCAGTGAGTAGGGCGCCGGCCCCATATGCTGAGGGTGGCGGGTTCAAACCCAGCCCCGGCCAAACTGCAACAAAAAAATAGCCGGGTGTTGTGGTGGGTGCCTGTCGTCCCAGCTACTCGGGGGGCTGAGGCAGGAGAATCACCTAAGCCCAGGAGTTGGAGGTTGCTGTGAGCCGTGTGACGCCACGGCACTCTACGGAGTGCAATAAAGTGAAATTCTGTCTCTGCAAAAAAAAAAAAATAATAATAATAAAATAGTAATAATAAATTAAAAAAAAGAAGGGTTGCTTGAGCCCAGGAGGCTCACACTTGCCTGGGAACCATGGAAAGTTCCTGTCTCTAACATCAATAAATCAATATTTAAAAAATTAAAAAATGGTAAGATAAAAAGAGGAAGAAAGGCCGTGCCTGTGGCTCAGTGAGTAGGGCGCCAGCCCCACGTACTGAGGGTGGTGGGTTAGAATCAGGCCCCAGCCAAACTGCAACAAAAAATAGCCAGGCATTGTGGCAGACAAGCTGGAGGTTTCTGTGAGCTGTGATGCCACAGCACTCTACCGAGGGCAACAAAGTGAGACTCTTGTCTCTAAAAAAAAAAAAAAAAAAAAAAAGTGAGGGGGCGGAGATAACTTGAGCCAGCAGTTCATGTTCTCAGCTCCCTCATCATGTGAGACCCTCTACCAAGTTGAGACTCTTCTGAGAATCCCCAACCAGCAAAAATGGCTCATTATTTGTACCACCAAGACCTTGAACTTCCCAGTCTTCATAAACATAAGAAATAAATTCCTTTAAATAAAAAGAAATGTACAGTATGTGAGAAAATATGTATCTGTATAGTATTCTCCTATATTAGAACTCCAGGCGAGAATGTATTCACATCATCTCTACCATTATATGAAGGTGTTAAGTTGTCCTCCAAAGTGGTCCTACCATTTAACACTGCATGAAATAACATGTGCATTTTCCCTCCTTGCTTCACAATACCTGGTTTTATAGGCAAAACAATTTTTACCATATTTAATTGATGTAAATAAATTCTTTTTTATTTTGTGTTACTTTGATGACCATTGAGGTTGGAGATCTTGAGATCATTTGTGGTTATATTTCTATATTGCTTAATCCTATCCTTAGTTTTTTGTTTCAGGCTGAAAACAAGCATCACCAGGGAATAATTTGAATACATATAAAAACACAAAGATGTGCTTTTGGTGAATAACTTTCTTATTGATTTCTACATATTGTTTATAAATTCTGGATATTCACTATTTGTTATTTATCTGAGAAGCCATTTTTAAATCCTACCATTGGTTTATATTTTCTTTATGTTATCTTCCATCATGATGATGTTTTAAGTTTTACTGTAAGCAAATTTAGTATCTTTTAATACTTTGAGGTTTTCTTTGTGAATTAAATAACAAATATTTCCCTTTTATCGCAAATAGATACTTTGTACTGTTAATATCCAAAAAAGAGGTAATCACCTTAATTTATACATACCTGTAAAAATAAGAAAACGTAAAAATAGATCTGTGTAGTAAAAGATAAACTCGGTGGGCTTGTGGTATTTAAATCCTGTACATTTTAAAAAGAAGACTGTTCTCCTAATTCCTGTGAGTCTAATTCAAAGTTTTTGAGAAATCACATCTAATAACATTGGGTGCTTGGGTCATGAGAGATGACTGATATTAACAATTTGGTTTATGGTGGGTGTTTGGCCACATCAGATACTTTATTCTGTAAGTGTGGTTTATAGTGGGGGCAATGGCATACACTGTATAGGTTTGACCTCTGGAGAGACTGGAAACTGGATAATAAAGATCAATCATAGGGACATTTCAAACTTACATAACAGACCTTTAATAAAAGCCCTAACCACCATATATCAAGGAAACTCTGTCTGAAAATAATTCATATTTGTTGCCACATATTATTGCTGTGAGAATTAAGCACTGTATATACAATTCCATTGGTTACAGACACTTGGAAGCTGGCTCATATTCTCCTGAGTTCACATTACATGCCTTTTACTTATTCTTCCATTAATCTGTATTATTTTACTGGAAAATGTCATAATCATAAATAAATGGAATGTTTTCTGAGGTCTGTGAATTCTTATACTGAATCATTAAATTTGAGGCTATTCTTTGGGACTCCCAATCACAAGACCATTCTTAGAAGAGAAATAAATTACCTTTTTGTATTCTAAAAATAGTCACTTTCTTACTAATATATATGAATTTTAAAATATAGTAGATCTTCTATAAGGTGACCATCCAAGGAACTGTAACAAACAGGTCAACTTCTGGAAGTGGTCAACATAAGGAACGAGGCCCATTGTACTGATACATACATGTGATGCATATCTGGTCTATGAAAATTTGGTAAACGTAAGGTGCTAGGCAATGTAGGGAAATGGTTAACTGTTCTACTGTGTAGATTTGAGAAATTAAAACATTTGGTGTCATACTAGATTTAAAACTTAATTTCACTAGGAAGTATGTAAGTTGGTAGAACTTTTCATACAGGATTTAATAAAGGTATAAACATATTAGTGAACTTAAACACAGACCAATAGAAATAATTTGATTTGAAGAAGAAAATAAAATAAAATGGAACAGAGACTTAGGGACTACATCAAGTTTACCAACATACATATAATATAAGTGCCAGATGGAGAATAGAAAGATAAAGGGGAAGGCATACCATTTGATAAACTAATCTCCAAAATTTTCAATATTTTATGAAAGATATTAGCTTACATATCTCAAAATTTTAACAAAAATCCAAACAGAAAAAAATAACCACAGAGATTTTTGCCTAGGAACATCATAGTCAAAATAGTGAAAAATAAATTAAAACATAAAATGTAGAAAACAACAAACATAAAACAATGAATACATATGTAGAGGGGCAGCAATATGATTAACAGCTGACTTTTTTTCAGGAACAATGGGGTCCAAAGGCAGTGGAAAGTTACACAAATAAGTAAAAACAAAAAAAAAAAATAGGTTTCTTTATCTAGAAAAACTAGCCTTCAAATATTAAGATGAATTAATGGCACCCCCTCCCACAAAAACAAAACAAAACATGAATTTAGGGAAATTTCTGCCAGCAGACTTGCCTTATATAAAACACTGCAGAGTGTTTTTCAGATTAAAAAGGAGTAAGTAACATCAGAGTTTGAATGCTATTCCAGAGAAAAAATATAAAAAGCTCCGTGGGCTAATATTAAAGTTCTTATAAATGTTTTTTCATTTATTATCTTTTATTTTTAAAATAAGTAAGATCATCCAAAAATTAGTTTTAACAATTGTTTTGATGTGTTTAACTATGTTAAAATTTTATTACAATGTTTTTAGCATATATACAAAGTAGCAGTAATTTATCTGAAATGTTACCATAATAGTAAAATAGTAATAAAATAAGTTGTATAATGTAATATGTATTACCATTAGCAACAATTTAGAAATTAACTTTGAAATTTAAAGTATCAATGGAGAAATAGGAATTATGCATAAAGGAAAACTGAATGATTGTACCTTTAAAAGAAGGTATAATTTATAAAGTGTGTGGTTTTAATTTAATTTATTAGCTAGATTAAGAAAGTGCAGATTGTACAAAAGCTTTCAGAATATGATTTATGTTTGTAATTAAACACAGAGTGTGTAGTAATTGATTCTCTAAGAGAACGAAGATTTGAAATAAAAAATCTTGCTAAGACAAGGAAGACAAAAGAAATTTAGTCTTTCACTGAAAGAGAAAAATATCTAAAAAGACCCAATGTAAATGAATTGGGTCTTGATCTAAAAGTAAATGAATAAAATTATCAAAATGAACTTTGCACAAATAAATAATTAAAAACAAAAAAATGGGTTTCTATATTCAGAAAAACTAGCCTTCAAAAATTAAGATAAATTAACAAATACACACTATTCTGATCATTACTCAGCACATTATTCAGACAGTGTAGTTACTAGTTACCATGATCATAAAATAATAATTAAGCCCCACCCCCCGTAATGGGAAATGTAATAAAGAAACAGGTGAATAGTGAGAATTTGGAATACATGGGGCAAGATGAGTTGGTCTAGGTAAGAGAGTATATCTACGGAATGGGTTTTTTTTTTCTCTTAAGAAAAAATTTAAACTTGCTTGAGGTAGCTTTTTGTAGCTCATTATTTGTGGGACTTTTTGAGCAATGAAACATTATACTTACTAGATATTCTCCAACTCAAAACTCATGTCTAAAGCATGAAAAAGAAAGACAATTTAAATAACAGCCCTCCCTGGACCATTCCCTAGAGTGATAGAGTAGAAAAAGTAAAAAACAGAATATATGAAAATCTTGAATTATTTTCACAGGCATTGTTCATATGAATAATAAGAATCTACTTAAGAATGTAGGCCATAAAATTAATGGTTCATATAACTGGTAAATTTTTGAGGATCTGAATTTTACAATAAATGCGTTCAGTACATTTGTCATCAGTTTTCACATTAGATGTGATGGTATTAGTGGTACCTTGAAAAGTACTTTTCTGTTATCTCCACAAAAACAAACAAATGAACATTTGTTTGCACAAACAATTATATATAAACACATCTTAATGACTTAAAAGTCGGCTCAGCACCCATAGCACAGTGGTTGCAGCACCAGCCACATACACTGAGGCTGGCGGGTTCAAACCCAGCCTGGACAAGCTAAACAACAATGACAACTGCAATAGAAAATAGGAGGAGCTATGGCAGGTGACTGTAGTCCCAACTATTTTGGAGGCTAAGGCAAGAGAATTGCTTAAACCCAAGAGTTGGAGATTGTTGTGAGCTATGTTGCCACAGCACTCAACCAAGGGCAACATAGTGAGACTCTGTCTCAAAAAAAAAAAAAAATAAAATAAATAAATAAATAAATAAAACACACTTTAAAGTCATGTGAATTTCAAATAACCATAAAGACACAAATTTTATCAGGGATTTTCAAATGTTTTTCTTCTCTGCCACATATTGGAAGAATAAGAGTTGTCTTGGACCACACATTAAATACACAAGCATCAAGAAAAGCTGATTAGCAAAAAAAAAAATCTATGCATATTTTTCATAATATCCAACACGACAAAAAGCAAAAGGAGTCCTGACGAAATCAGCATGCAGCTTTGTGGGGCTGGCAGGTTGAACATCCCTGTTTTAAATCAATCTGCTTTTCAGATAAAGATGGCTTTAGAAATTAGCACAGGTTTGCATTATGCTAAATTATGAAAGTATAAAATGGAAGTGTACTAAGAACTAGGATGGAAATATTATATAACAGTTGAAAATATTGGTATTGATTTTCAAATCATAAATTCACAGAAAATAGTTTTTACCAAATAAACACTCTTACTACGGGTAGTAAGCTCAATAAGCATGCCTTAGCAAGAAATTCCTAAAGCTGCAGCAACAAATTGATAGGTCAGCAAGAATGAATCTAGTCAATGTATGTTAGTGGATGATCAGCAGAAGTATAGCACACAGCTGCAACAGGATGCAATTCTGATCGTCTGGACTAAGATAGCCCATAATTTCCCTCTGTTTTGTACATGTTTAAATAGGTTAATGGCATCAGAGTGACATAAATACTGGCCGGCAAACACTAAGTAATATTGTTATTTATTCTCTCTATATAGGTTTTTGTCCAAACATTTATTCTTTCAATAAAGATATTACTTCCAATGGCCAGTTCTCTTACAGTTATATATTTATATATTTTTTAGTATAGTTGGCTTTACCCTGCAGTTACCAAACTATGGTGATATCTACTCACATCTAAAGGAAAGTATGCATTTGTCTTTCTGTGTCCTTGCTTATTTATATATATTTTTTATTTTTATATAAATTTTTATATACTTTTTATATATTTTTTATATATTTCATTTATATATATATATTTTGTCCTTACCTTACTATTCAATAAGTCTTTTAACTAATGATGTAGCAGTCTATATCCTGGCATCTAATTTTGACTCTTAAATGAAAAATAAATCTCAACCTTTCTTAATCAATTGTGTTAATGAGACAGCATCGTTACCATTCTTCTCTTCTCTTTTTTCATTATCCATTATCCATTATTATGTATTATTATTTTTACTCCTTCTAAAATTGATTCTTGATGTTTCTCAATCATTTCTTTTTTATGAATTAATCTAAATTATTAAAAGAATTTCCTTTATCCAATTGCTTAATGATCCAAACCAAGATAGGAGTTAGTTGAGGAAGCGTTTAGTCTGCTCTGGTATTCTGGAATAAAAGTGTGTCTTTTTTTCCTATGTGTATTTGCTATAAAATGTCATGTTCCCTTTTTCCCCACCCAGAGTTTTACAAATTAATGATCTCAATTTAAGAAGACTATGAGCCTGTGAGTGACTATAAGTTTGTTTTAGTTTAGCAAGTCTATGTAGAACCTAGGAATCCACATTACCCAGAAAAATTGAGATATTTTGCAAGCAGAGAAATTTTATTTGGGGCTAAGAATATACAGACCTTTTCCCTTTATCTTACATATTAGACTTTATAGCTACCCGTACAAAAGACATTATATCATTGTTATTTTAGCTCATTTCTCCCTGTAACTAATAATATTCTGAGTAATAAATGGTGTTTCTGCCTGTCTAAATTGCACTGTGTAATAATACATATACACTCATATATTAGTCCAAAAATGTTTTACGTGACTTTCCATATTGAACTAAATAAAAGAAACAAAATCTAAGTGACTCAAAGTGTGCAAATGAAGTTCAATATTACAAAAAACTGAGAAATAACTCAGCTAGAACAGCAGTCTACATCTTATTTTATCAGTGCAAGTAAAACTGATGACTATAAAATGAAGGCTAAGACCTAAAAATCATGGAAGGAAAAATATTACTGCATACACCGTATACTATTATGAAACGCTTCCTTCATTTCTGTGTTTGAGAACTGAAGTGACAGCTGAGATGTACTACAAATGTGGTTGTTTGGTGTTTACATTTGTCTTAGACTTAAGACTATTATAGTCTATTAATAATGCACATATCAATAAAAACTGAGCAGATTTATTTTCTCATAAAATATAACAGCATAAACATTTTTATCAGATAATTTACTGTACAATATTATATTTTTATCAAAGCACACTATTCACTAAACTTTTTAAAATAAATCATACTATATTATCCATATTACATAGGATGTTGCATACTTTGTGAAAAATAATTTGCAAGTGTCTGTGGGGCTACAGGAAAACGTAACCATCTATTCCCATCTTTTCCTTTTCTTTATGATGCACATTCTACTTGGGGAGATAGAGAAATAATGAAAAAGAAAAAGGGAGAAAACATTTCTTCTTATAGTTCCAAATCACTTCCACCAGGTGGCAGATTTTCAATGGCATTACGTTACCAATACTTTTCATTTGTAGTCTGTCTAAAGTGAATAAACCAGAAAGTTGTATATATTAGAAGCTATAAATGATTCATTTTATTTCACAATTCATTTATCGTGCAGAAAAATTGCTAAATAACCTTTTTTCCCCTCCAATATACATTGCGATGGTTAACTCTAAAAAAAGTAAATATCATTTAGTTACTTTTTCTTTTCAAATTTTGATGCAGCATTGTTTTGTTTTATTTTTATTATCATATTTATTTACACAGTGAATTAATATTTTAGCCTGACAGCAAAATAATTTTTTTATGTGTATAAGGCAGGCACACTTCTGAAAGTCTGCACTAATTGGACTGAATAAAACAAACTTCTACTGAAAACATCAACATATATTTATTATTTATGAACATAATGAAAATTACTGCATTTTACTAAATTGTAAACTAAGTTATATTCTTTTAAAAACAGGTCTCCTGTGTTATTTATTCTGTCCACATTCCCCTATCATTCTGTACTCCAGAGATAACCAGTCCCAAGAATTTTGCGGTTATTATTCTTTTAAATTTCCTTATTTTTTCTACACATTTCTTTTTTTAAACAATACATACTTAATGTCACTAGTTTCCAATTTATTTTAATGTAAGTAGTCTGTAACTTCTTTTTTCTCAATATTGAGCTTTTAAGTTTTATCCATGGCAGAATATAATCACAACAGTTGATTTCTTTACATTAGTGTAAAATACTATGTGAATATCTGTTAATTTTGCTCTTGATGGATTTTTGCATTATTTCCAGTTGCTCAGCTGTTACAAAGTATCCATGAATGTCTGGTATGTGCTTCTCACTAAATATGTACAAAATTTCTGAGTCATAGGATTATGTATATCTTCAATTTTATGAGATAACAACAAATTGTTTGCCAAGCTAATTGTAGAAATTCATGCATCTATTAATAGTTTATCAGTTGTGTCATATCCTAACTGATACTAGTTATTATTCGATTGTCAATTGAAGTTGATCTAATCTTTTCACTTTCATACCAAGATTGCTAATAATACCTAATTTCTTTGTCCTAAGTTTGGCCTAATGAGAATTTCTTTTACTGGACTATTTGTCTTTTTAATTTGATTTTTATATATTCTGGATATTAATACTTAAATAAATGTACTACAAATTTGTTCTAGCTTTTGCCCTTTTCTTGTGTTTTTGAATATAATAGTAAACATTATTCCCCAAAAAATGGCTTTAGGAAAACCTGTCTTCACTTACCTGTAATGAATTATTTGGAACTGAAGGGGCCCTACCTTCGGCTCAGCAGGAGAGTTTGTGCTCAGTTTGCTGTGAGAGTACAGGCTTCTGTTTCCAGCAGAAGGGGCAGAATGGTCCACAGACACAGTTCTTTGCATCAATTGGTTTCCACCTTATTTTTAATCTGTGGACAACCAAGCACAGATTGCCTAATGCTCAAGCAGTCTTTTTAATAACAGGCCACTCTCACAGTCATCCACACAAAAAGAAATCCACAAGAGTGGGACTTATGTGGAGACTCTAGTGGAAATCACTTACTATAGCAGAGAGCTTTTAGCATAACTCACTGCTACCCATATCATATCTGTGCATGTTGTCTAGAAATCAGAAAATCTATAGGTAACATTAGCAGTCTTTGGTATATATACATCATTTTCCCCCATTATTGTTCACTAGGCTTTCTCTCATGAATGCTATCTTCATGCATTCTTTAGCTTTTATGTTTTTCTATCGTAATTTGACTAATTCTGCACAAATAGTATACTATCTTTTATTTTATTTAAATTAGTTTTTCTTCCAGTTTCTTTTTTTACCCCTTTTCTGCTCTCTCAGGGAAATTGCTGTTCTTCAGTATTATTGAATTTAAAGTTAAGAAGCAGGTAACAGGGGCTTGAAATTTCTAATATAAAACTATGGTGGATAAGGGGGAGCTTATTACAGCCGTACTCCTGAAGAGGAAGCTTAAACAGCCAATGTGGGAATAATGCAACTTCAGAACAGAACTTCACTTTCAATCAAAAAAGAAAAAAAGAAAAGGAGAAAAACTGCTGATAGCGGCTGAGGGACTGCTTCCATGCATTGTAATGAATCATAAGATAATCTGACTATAATAATGAGAATTTGACAGACCTTAAGAATTCTCATGAGTTATATATTTTATCTAATCTCCATTTATAAAAACTCATTTTCTGCCAATAATTTCTTTTTCTTCAACATCTCCATTTTTGTTAATTTAAAAGTAACAGGAAATATCCAGAATATGTATATTGTTGTACTTGAAAAAGTCTTGATATGTGAAAAATAGCTTATTTCTCCTCATGTAATTCTATGAAGGCTTGATCATATTTAAAAATACTATTTTCATAAATATTTTTTCAAATGTACTATTTATATTTAGAGATAATTATTTACAGTAATAGTACAGTTGATTGAGGTAGTAAGTGAATCTGAGCATGAACTTATTGAGCAAAATTTACATGCAAATGTCTGTTAGTTTTGTTTGTTTGTTTGTTTTTGAGACAGAGTTTCACTTTCTCACCCTTGGTAGAGTGCCATGGAATCAAGACTCCAGCAACCTCAAACTGTTGGGCTCAAGTGATTCTCTTGTCTCAGCCTCCGGAGTAGCTAGGACTACAGTGCTGGCAACAATGCTGGGCTATTTTTAGAGGCAGGGTCTACCTCTTGCTCAGGCCAATCTCAAACTCATGATCTCAGGTGATCGAACCACCTCAGCCTCCTAGAGTGGTAGGATTACAGGTGTGAGCCACAGCACACAGCCCTTGCTTTTTTTTTTTTTTTTTTTTTTGCAGTTTTTGGCTGGGACTGGGTTTGAACCCACTATCTCTGGCATATGGGGCCAGCGCCTTACTCCTTTGAGCCACAGATGCTGCCCTTTTGCTAGTTTTTTTTAAAAACCAAGATTTATGGAAACATTATATTTACTAACCAAACTTTGAAATACACTCTACATTAATGCTTATTTCTAATTTCCCTCAACATTAATTATCCTCACTGTATTTTTAGTATGTGTAAATCTCATAGAATACATGTTATGGAAAGCTTTCATTTAAGAGTAACAATGTTTTAACCCAATACATTAAAGGTGTATACATCTTTAAAATGTAGTTGATTGATAGTAAGATGATAACTTTAGCAATTGGATATACCATTAAACATGTACCTAAAATAGTCTATTTCATTAACTAAGATACAAATAGTGTTAGAAAGTAATGCCTTAGATATATAGAAAAACATACGGATTAATAAAAAATGAAGGTAAAGTTTTATAATGTAATTACAACAGCCATATAATTTTTAATTAAATATTTTAATTGATAAATACATGTTAAAATCTTCATTTGTAAAAAATATTAGATATCCATTAAAACTAAAAAAAATCGTATCTTGATTCCAATACATTTAACAAAGAGCAAGCATTGATTTTTTTCTTTAAATCTTCTAACATAGTAAGTTTGCCCTAATGAGAAAATAAATGGATATCTGCATAGAAAGATCCTTTAGTAAATTACATTTAAATGAGACATGGGTTTTGAAGTCAGGAATGAAAAAGAATCCTTGACCAATTTTACACTTTTTGAGCTAGCTTAGGCTGTCAATTTACAGTGGGGGAGAAGTCAGGAATGTTTGTTTTCACATGTCGCTGATGCCTGCCCTTTGGTTTGCTACTGTTTTAAAAAGTGGATAATGTTCCTAATATAAGTTCTGATTTTATTACCTCCACTAAGGAGGGTAATAATATATTCACTAGAAAGAATATATTTAGTTATTTAAAATTAAAGAAGTAAATTTGTCTATAGGCAATATGATCATACTTTTCCTCCTTCTTGCTGAATGTGAAATGAACTTTCCATTGACAACATATGTTCCTTACATTTGTCGCTGTTAGCCTCTACTTCTCCTGGTTACCTTTAGATCTTAAAGAAAAGAATAGATCTCACTATTTTATACATTTAACAGACTATTTCCTTTTACTCAAATGATAGTCCACTCTCATTTATTTACTATACCATACTTTTAATTATTACTAGGGCATATACTACTTCTGCAAAGATAATTGTAAAACACCATCAGGTCTTCCAGGAGGTATTTGAGAAAAAGGTATTGTTATCATAGAAGATGTCAACTCTGCATGTGTTACTGTCCCTGAAGGCCTTCTAGTGGGACAAGATGTGTAGGTGAAAGACAATGCTACAGATGGTCTTCATCCTGTGTAGGCCTAGGATGAAGACACACACACATAAAGGGTTTGTGTCTTGTTTTTTAACAACAACAAACAATAATTGTTAAAATAAAAAATTAAAGAAAAATAGAAAGTATTTTTGTACAGTTGTATAATGTGTTTTGGGTGTTTTTCATTTTTCAATAAATTTATTATTTTTATTACTATGGTTATGTAATATTTGTATATATGTATAGGGTACATATTATGTTTTGAAACAGGCATACAATGTATAAGTATCAAATCAGTGTAATTGTGTTATTCATCACCTCATGAATTTGTCATTTCTTTGTGTTAGGAACATTTCAATTCTACTCTTTCCGTTATTATAAATTATGTGATAATTGACCAGGTGCAGTGACTCATGCCTATAATCCGAGCACTCTGGGAAGCCAAGTCGGGAGGATCTCTTCAGCTCAGGAGTTCAAAAATAGCCTGAACAAGAGGGCCATCACCATCTCTACTAAAAATAGAAAAACATAGCTGGGCATGGGGCATGTTCCTATAGTTCTGGCTACACAGGAGGCTGAAGCAGGAGGATTGTTTAAACCCAGGAGTTTGAAGTTACCATTAGCTAAGCTTATGCCATGGCATCTTAACCTAAGGAATAGTGAGACTCTTCCTAAAAATAAATAAATAAAGTTTATCATAATTTGTTGTCACCTTGTTCCACTATCAAATATAGTTCATTTTATCTATATAACTGTATTTCAGCCCTCATTAACTCTTTATTGTCCACATGACATCACCTTTTCCAGCCATTGATAACTATCATTCTACTCTCTCAATGAAATCAATTGTTTTAATATCTGGTGCCCATATATGAGTGAGAACATGAAATATTTCTCCTTCTAAGCTTGATGTAATATTCTCCAGATCCATTTTTGTTGTTGTAAATGAAGGATTTTATTCTTTGTTATGGCTTAATAATATTTCATTATATAATATATAATATACATTATAGCCCCCTCTTTAAAAAATCTTTTCGTTCATTGATGGATGCATAAGTTGATTCCAAATGTTGGCTATTTTCAATAGTGCTGCAGTAAACATTAGTGTGAAGGCAGGTTTTGATATATTGACTTTCTTTCATTTAAATATATAACTAGCAATGGGAGTACTTATACAGTAGTTCTATTTTTGGTTTCTTTAGCAACCTTCATACTGTCCTCCACAGTGGTTGTAATAATTTACATCCCCACCAATAGTGAGCAAGTGTGTCTCTTTATCCACATCTTCACCAGCATTCATTATTTCCTACCTTTTTGAAGAAGACCATTTTCACTGGGTTGTGACGACATGATACTTCATTATAGTTTTGTTTTGTCTTTTTGAATGATGAATGGTGTTCAGCATTTTTCATCTACCTGTTGGCCATTTGTATAAATTCTGATAAATGTTTATTCATATCTTTTGCTTTTAAACTGGATTATTTGATTCATTTCTATTGAGTTGTTGGATTTTTTTATATGTTTTATTTATTAATCCCTTAATGGATAAGTAGTTTACAAATAAATTCTCGTGTTATTCAGGTTATTGGATCAATATGTTGATTACTTCCTTTGCTGTGCAGCTTTTTAGCTTGATGTGATCCAATATGTCCAATTTTGCTTGTTAACTAAAATTGTTCCTGAGAGCTGGATTGTCTTTCAGGCCCAGCAACCCTAGAAGCTAGTTTGTTTTTTGGTCAGAAAAAGAAAAGTATGGAAAAATATGAGAATTTGATGCCAATGTTATTTCCTACACATTCAGTGTAGGAATTTTACATATCAGTAAAAAGCGATAAACCTTGTGGTGAATTATGACAGATTAAGCTTTAATAATTGAATTAAGAGGGAATAGCATACAAAATTTAGTATACTTAAGTATTTAATTTATAATTTTGAAATTTTATGTTTATTTTAAAAAGTCTAAGTAGCACATAACACTAAAAATGATCGAAAATTAAAAAAAAAATTATATCAAATCCCACCAGTCTATAGACTTCATTTGTACAGCTTTACATAGTCAGACAAATAAGTGTTACATAGACATTGACTAGAATAAATTTGGATAACCCTATGTATGTATTTTCAAAAAGTATATTTTGCTATTTTTTAATGTAACGTAAGAAAAAAAAACTAACCTTGAGAAATGTGTGAGACTATTGTAAGAAATGTTTGTTCCTATAGTGTTCCTTTGGCATGCCTTTATACTCTGTTGCAAAAATGAACATATTATTACACAACTTATCAGTGATTCAGTGACCACCACCATTAATGAAAACTTGTCTATTTTTGAGTTATTTTACATAATGATTGTAAATTAATTAATTGATTATGAGTTTTCATTTTTTTAAAGAAGAAATCATGGATAATACAGTCCTTCATTATTGATTGTGCACCTGTAACATTTTTGAGTAAAAAATATATAGAGAAAAAAATGAGTTCTAAATAATAATTATTAAATCTCCCACTTGAAACATTTTTTATTTTTTCTTTCTATTATTTAAAGAAATGCACTTCTAAGTTCTGTTTCTTGAGAAGTTAACTCATTGACAAGATTTTATATGCAAATCTAATTAGTCATTTCAGGCAATACTTTCTATAATACAGTAGATAATTTAAGTTGCTTGCCATAGTTTCAGACTAAAATTAATTTAAATTTAGTATTTACAAATGAATTTTAAAAGATCATATTTTCTATGAGAAGTATTCAGTTTGGTGTTAACAACAGTGATAATTCTATATCATTTTTTTGATTTTTATTGTATCCTACTAACATAAAATCTTAATATTGCCATTATTCATATCAGGTGAACTTTGCACTATCCATGATTTTTGGAAAATAAATACATAATACTATAGTTTAAAATTTTTAAATTCAATATAATAAAATATTATAAAACTATTATAGTAACATCAAATCACCTTGAAAAATATGACCAAAAGTAATATTTACATATTGTTTATTGTAACAGAAAATTATTACATATTCTACAATTATTAGTCATAAATTTTCTTTCAAGTAATTAAAAGTATGATTCTTTTAAGAGGTAAATGTATTTAGTTTTAAAAATATAGGATGATATAATAAAACCTTGATAAAATGATTAACCTGGCAGTCAGAAAATTTAAAATGAAATGACTTTGTGTCTCTTCAGTAGAAAGAATCAATATAAAATGACTTAAGATTTTCATCAATAATTTAAATTGTTTTTTATTATAGTCTAGGTAAAATATTTTATCTTTCTCTCAGTAAAACGGTATTAGTAAATTCTATAGATTATATGTGTATACTGTTGAAATAATTTTAAGGTATTATAATGTTTAGCAGTGACTTTCATATTGGCATTTTTTCCCCACTTGCTTATTCTTATATCATAATTCTCATTTAAACCTTACATTTCTCTGCTGAAAACAAATTGTGTAGATTTTGATTCTTTGACATTGCAAATATATTCTAAAAACACATTTTAATGCACTTATCTAATTGAAGAAGTCACAATAAAAATATTAAACCTTAATAAATCATTTCTTCTGAATATTAATGATTACTAGAAGTATTATTTTTATATAGAAAATCATTCTTCTTTTTCCAAAGATCTAATAAGTGATTAACCAAAAATAATTTTTTTCTTTTTTCTTTTTTTATTCATGATACTTTTGCAACAAAGTTATGATCAGTTGCAGCATTTTTAATCAAAATATTTGTGTTTTTGAAGCATAGCTAGAGGTTCATGAGACCCATCTTTAATTATATTCATGTAAAATACATTCTGATGTGGCATGTAGGAATTTGGAAGTAGTCACTTTCTTCCTCAAAACAAGAACAAATTGAACAAACTTAAAATCAAGAAATTTTGTTTGATACATTAGAGAATTGAGGCTAGGGGCCTAACTGCTTTCCCCAAAATTAAAGAGACAGACTGTTGGGGAAGTCTCAACTTACTTACTGGAAGCCCAGGAGTAAAAGCTTGCTGCTAGAGCCACTACCAGGATAGCAAAATTTAAATTTAATCAACTAAGAAAACAGATTTCAGAGAAAGAAATAGCATTTTGCTTAAGAGGTGTATAACATGAAAATAAATGAACTACTTATCTAAAAAGACATATCAATTCTTATGTGTATGCACCTAACTACAGAGCATCAGATTACATGAGAAAAACTGATAGAAATGCAAGCAGAAATAGATAAGTCCACTCTTATGGTTGAAACCTTCACTATGCCTCTATCAGTAATAGACACAACTAGCAGGCAAAAATATCAGCAAGGACTTTCTTGAAATGAATAGCACAATGGATCAACAGGATCTAACTGATACTTATAAAATATTTCATCCAACAACAGCATAATGTACATTTTTCTGTACCTCACATAGAGCATTTACTAAGACAGGTCACATTCTGAGTCATAAAACATTTACCAACAAATATTAAAAAATAGAAATCAGGGCGGCGCCTGTGGCTCAGTGAGTAGGGCGCCAGCCCCATATGCCGAGGGTGGCGGGTTCAAACCCAGCCCCGGCCAAACTGCAACCAAAAAATAGCCGGGCGTTGTGGTGGGCGCCTGTAGTCCCAGCTGCTCGGGAGGCTGAGGCAAGAGAATCGCGTAAGCCCAGGAGTTAGAGGTTGCTGTGAGCTGTGTGAGGCCACGGCACTCTACCCGAGGGCGGTACAGTGAGACTCTGTCTCTACAAAAAAAAAAAAAAAAAAAAAATAGAAATCAGACCAGGCATGATCTCAGACTGTGATGGAATTAAATGGAGATCAGTAACAGAAAAATCATTGGAAAAAAATCTCAAGATACATAGATATTAAATGATTTACTTCTACTCAATGTATGGATTAAAGAAAGAATCTCAAAAGAAAGGAAGATATATTTTGAACAAAACTAAATCAAGATACAATAGTGCGTAGAGAGAGATTTATAGTGTTAAATGTGTACATTAGGAAAAAAGCTAAATCAATACTCTGTTTTAAAAAAAAAAAGTATAGTAAGTTAAACTCAAATAAACAGAGGAAATAATAAAAACTACATCAGAAACTTGTGAAATTGAAAATTTAAAAATAGAGAAAATTACTTAAAGCAACAGTGATTCTTTGAGAGAAACAAATGGGAGGAAACCTTGATAAAACCGTAGCCAAGTTGCCTAATGAAAAAAGAGAGATGACATATATTAGTATAAAATGTTAAAGGGAAGCCGCCACTACAAATTCATAAATATTAAAATGATAATAAAGAAATATTGTGTACAAATCTGTGCCCACAAATTTGATAACCTGAATAAAACAGACCAAATACTTGAAAGATACAATCTACAAAACTCACACAAGAAGACATAGATAACCTGAATATGTGCGTGTCTGTTAAATAAATTGAATCAATAATTATTAACTTTTAAATACAGAAAAATACCACCAGAGGGATTCACTGGTAAACTCTATCAAACATTGAAGGATGAAAATAAGCCAGTTCTCTTCAACGTCTCCCAAATTATAAAATCAGAAGGAATACTTCCTAATTCATTATTTGAGTTTATCATTCCCCAATACTAAGCTAGACAAAAACATTACATAAAGAAAAAACTTCAGAGAAACATGTCCCATAACCATAGTTGCAAAAATCCTTAAAATTTTAGCCAATTAAATATAATAGTATTATATATAAAAATAATTACACATTTACCCTGGGGATTTTTTCCTAGGTATGGAAAACTGGCTCACCATTGAAAAATCAATTAATGGGGTGGCACCCGTAGCTCAATGGAGTAAGGCACCGGCCCCATATGCCAGAAGTGTTGGGTTCAAACCCAGCCCTGGCCAAAACTGCAAAAGAAAAAAAAAAAATCAATTAATGTAACCCAACATCTACAGGCTAAAGAATAAAAATGATATCTTACCATAATGTGTAAAAGCATATGAAAAAATCCATCACTCATCAATGATAAAAAGGCTTAGCAACAACTTTATCTACCAAAAACCTACAGCATACACCTTTCTTAGTCTCTAACAACCAGTTGTTTTCCTGCTCAGATAGCGAGGCAAAGATGTTTTCGCCATTTTTTCAACATTATGCTGTAAGTCATATCTGATGAATTAAGAACAGAAGGGGAAATAAAATGTATAGAGATTGAAAGAAATAAAATTAAACACTTTAATTATTGTCTATGTAGAAAACCCCAAATAATTAATAACAAAAATCTCCTGCATTTAAAAGTAAGATTTAAGGAATAATGGTTAATACAGAAAAGTCAATGTATTGACTAGGAAAGTAGGAAATAACAAATAGAATATGAAATTAAGAATTTTTTTGAGGATTTTTACATCTCTATTTATAAGGGATGTTGGTCTGTAGTTTTTGTTGTTGTTGTTGTTGTTTTCTTTCCTGATACTGGCTTCTTATAGTTAGGGAGAACTTTCTCCTTCTCTGTGTTACGGAATAATGTTTAAAGTAACAGCTCTTCTTCATAGGTCTGGTAGAATTTGGCTGTGAATCCATCTATACCAGGGCTTCTCTTTTTTGTTGAAAAAATTTTTATTGATTTCATCACTGGTTTGTTCAGAAATTCTATTTCTCCCTGATTGAATATTTAAAGGCTATATGTTTTCAGAAATTTTCCATTGCCTCTGTGTTTTCTAGTCTATGTGCATAGAAATTGATAGCATTATATTATCACACAAAAAATAAAATAGGTATAAATCTAACAAATAAGTGTAAGATATGTATGAGAAAAATCACAATGTTCTGATTAAAAAAAATGAAAGAAACTATAAGTTAATGAAGAGACATTGCACATTCATGGATAGAAAGATTCAATGTTGTCAAGATGTGAGTTCTTTCCAGTTTGAAGTGTAGATATGATGCAATCACAATTAAAAAGCCCAGCATCTTTTTTTGGTAAATAACAGCAACTGATTCTAAAGTGTATATTAAAGGGTGAAAGACCCAAAATAGCCAACTCAATATTGAAGAAGAAAAAAGTCACAGGACTGACACTACTTGACTTCCATACTTATTAAAATATACAATAACCAAGGCTGTGTAATATTGGTGAAAGAATAGACAAACAGTTCAATAGAATAGTGCGGAGAACTCAGGAATAGACCCAATCAAATGTAGTCCACTTACCATTGAAAAATAACAATGGAAAAAAGGTAGACTTTCCAACAAGTGGTGCTTCGAAAACTGTACATTCATATGAAAATAAAATGAATAGAGACAGAAACCTTACATCTTTCAAAATGAATCATAGACATAGACCTCAGTGTAAAAAGCAAAACTTTAAAGGCAGTTGTAGATAACCTAGGAAAAAAATCTAGGAAACTTGGATTTGGTGCCAACTTTTTAGGTACAGCATAAAAGTATTATCTATGAAAGAAAATATTAATATTCTGGATTTGTTAAAATTAAAATCTTTTGCTCTGTAAATGCCACTGTTAAAGCTAAATCGCTGAGTGGGGGAAATATTTGGAAAAAATAGAGCTGATAAATAACTGCAATGTGTAATGCAGAATGAACACTTAAAAGCTCAGCAAAAAGAAAACAAAATTGGAAGACAATAAAAAATGGTCTAAAGAACTAAAGGGATGCCTCACTCTAATAGAAACGTAGATAGCACAGTGGCACATATACCACTACACACCCATTAGAATCGCTAAAATCTAAAGCACTGATAACACCAAATGCTTACGAAAATATGTTGCTCTAGGGACTCATTCATAACTGTTGGGAATTCAAAATAGTTCAGCCACTTTAGAAGAAAGGCGGTTTTTTATATAATTAAACATATTATTACCATAGGACCCAGATCTCACATTACTTAGAATTTACAAAAATGGTTTGAAAGCTTCAATCTCACATGTAGACCTGCACACAAATGATCCTAGTAGTTTTATTTAATATTGACAAAACTTGGAAGCAACCTAGTTATCCTTCAATCATTGAATGGATAAATAACCTATGGTACATCTAATTGAATGATTAGTTACTAATTAAAATAAAGAAGTTATGCAAAGACATGGAGGAAAAGTAAATTTATATATTTAAATAAAAAAGCCAATCTGATATGGCTATATACTATTTGAGTACAACTATAAGACATTCAGCAAAAGTAATAAGAATGTTGCTTTCCAAGAGTTTCAGGGGAAGGGATGGATCAATAAGAGGAATGCAGGATTTTTTAGGTCAGTGAAGATGTTGTGCATGATAAGCTAGTGAACTCGTGTCGTTGTACATATATCAAAACCCATAGAAATATAACAAAAAAGTGAACCCTGATGAAATTATGCACACTAGTTAATAACATTGTATCAATGTTGGTGCATAAATTGTAACAAATGTATAATGCCAATGCAAGATGTTAATAATTGAAGAAATTGTGAATGAGAGGAAAGAAAGAGACAACAGAACAATCTATACCAGGGGTCCTCAAACTTTTTAAATAGGGGGCTATTTTACTGTCCCTGAGACCATTGGAGGGCTGGACTACAGTTTAAAAAAAAAACAAAAACTATGAACAAATTTCTATGCACAATTCACATAGCTTATTTTGAAGTAAAAAAACAAAATGGGAACAAATACCATATTTGAAATGAAGAACAAGTAAAGTTAAATCAACAAACTTACCAGTATTTCAATGGGAACTATTGGCCTGATTTTGGCTAATAGATGGTCAGTGTTCAGTTCCATATTTGTCACTGCTAGTCGTAACAAGTGATGCAATTGTGCATCAGTTAGTCTAGATTTGGTTGGAGATTTCAGATGTTTCATTCTGGAAAAATTCTGTTCACAGACATAAGTGCTGCCAAAGATGGTTGCCATTTTGATTGCATGGTTCCTGAGATTAGGATATGTCTCAGAAGGGAGAGATGCATAGAAATTAGGAAGGCTGCTTGACTTGAATGTGTCTTTCAGAGAGTCACAATTCTGCAGTTCAGCCAGTTCCATTTGGTAAATTGTATCTTATTTTCAATGTCAATAGAAAATGGGTTATGGAAAAGCTATATGTCCTGTTCATGGAGATGAAGCTCTTTAAATCTAAATTGGAACTCCTTTTGCAACTTTTCCACTGAATCCACACATGTTTTGTTTGGGAATGTAACCAATGGTTTTTCCGCTAACAGATTTTGAGTTGTGGGGAGATGGAAGAAATTTTCCTCCTTCACTTGTTTGATGAGGAGGCCTAATTTTACTTCATATGCTTTCACATGTGATTGAAAATCACAGATGAGCTTCCCCTTTCCTTGAAGTTGCACAATGAAACTGCTGAGTGCTCTGTTATATCTGTCAGAAAGGCAAGGTGCCTTTTCCATTCTATATCATTGAGCTCTGGTATTTCTTTGTTTTTTGAAAGCAGAAAAGCTGTAATATGTGGAAGTAAGACATAGAAATGGCTCAAAACTCTCCCTTGACTCAGCCAATGGACTTCTGTGTGGTATGGAACATCTTCACAGGCAAAATTTAGCTCAGACAGAAATTCCTGAAATTGTCTGTGGTTTAGTGCATTAGCTCTAATGAAGTTAACACAAGATACCACAATTTTCATAACAGAGTCCCACTTCAGTGATTTACTACACAGTGCTTGTTGGTGGATGAGTAGTGTATGGCTATTGAATGAGAATGGTTATGTTCGTCCATCCCTTGGGTAATGTAAGCAATTACTCCTTTCTTAGACCCCACCATGCTAGGAGCACCATCAGTTGTCACACTGTCCAGTTTAGCCCAGTCCAGCTCCAAATCATTCACAGTTTGGCCAACCTTTTCATAGATATCCTCTCCCATAGTTGTTACTTAGATGCTTTGCAGTGCAGCAAGCTCTTCTGTGACTTTGAAATAGTCATTCATCCCACAAATAAAAATTAGAAGTTGTGCAGAATCATGAACATCATTACTTTCATTGAGTGCCAAGGAAAAATAGAAAAGTCTTTTGCAGAGTTTTGCAAATGCTGATCCAAATTATCTCCCATTTCTTCAATCCTTCGTGTAATTGTAGGTCCTGAAAGACTCACTGTACTAAATAAATTGGCCTTCTCTGGACACATCTCTTTGGCAACAGAAAGAAGGCATTCTTTAACAAATTGTCCCTCCTTGGGTGGCGCCTGTGGCTCAGTCGGTAGGGCGCCAGCCCCATATACCGAGGGTGTTGGGTTCAAACCCGGCCCCGGCCAAACTGCAACCAAAAAAATAGCCGGGCGTTGTGGCGGGCGCCTGTATCCCAGCTACTCGGGAGGCTGAGGCAAGAGAATCGCTTAAGCCCAGGAGTTGGAGGTTGCTGTGAGCTGTGTGAGGCCATGGCACTCTACCAAGGGACATAAAGTGAGACTCTGTCTCTACAAAAAAACGTTAAAAAAACAAACAAACAAAAAAAAACAAATTGTCCCTCCATGAATGACCAGTGCACGCTATTAGCTTGGCAACTTGACAACTTTCTCACAGCAATGAAATATTTAGCTGCTTCTGCTTCACAAAAGTATTTTGTTGAGTTGTCAATGTATTTTTCAGTTTTAATATTTTATCTTTTCTCACTTCTCTGACCCAACAATCATATTTAATAGTGTCGACACACATGTATTCTTTGAACACAGACACTATATTCTAGCATATCAAACACACAGCTCTTTCCTTGTACCGCATGAAAAAGTGATCATGAGTCCACTGTTCTTTGAATATCCTACACTCCGAAAAAAATTTTTCTCTTCCTTGATATCATTGTTACCTAGGGATTCCAAATTGCTATTAGTAAAATACCAATATATGTATGTACAGATCTACAAAAACAGTATACCAGCAATAACCCACACAGAGACATATAGACTGCACTGCCCTTCAATGCAGTCTGATCAGTGCCCATCAATGCAGTCTGATCAGTGCCCATCAATGCAGTCTGATCAGTGCCCATCAATGCAGCCATGCCAGTCCACATCATTTCAGCTTTACCAGTGCCCATATTGGTGGAAGTCTTCTTTTCCCTCAGGCTCACACTGGTGTGGTGCAGGAACCAGCATGATTACAGAGCTGGTTCCTCCACCACCTTTCCAGTTCATACTACCCTGTGCGAACTGCATTGTGATCTGTGAACTCTCACAGGAATCTGATTGCATGGGTGAGAATACCCATGGGTCTTCTCACCCATGCAATCAGATTCCACTGCAGGAAAAAAGAAGGCACATATGCCTTTTTTCTTCTGAATTCTCTGCACTGCTCAGAGATTGCAACAGTGTGAGCTGGGGCTTACACAGCACACAACATATAACATCATGCACAACTGAATAGCAATCAGAATATAAATGCACTTACTGTCAATTAAATTTTGTTTCCTACTCCTCAGCTGTCTGCAGAGCTAGATTAAGTTCCCATGGGGCCCTAGGCAGATTACCAGTTAGGGGCCCCCATGCGATACACTGAGCACTGACCATTTGCTTTAATACTGAGCGCTGACCATTTGCATTACCTCTGAGCACTGACAATTTGCATTAGCACTGAATGCTGACTATTTGGGTTATCACTGTGATGCAACTCCTGCTAGAAATCACCCCCAACCAACTAACCAACTTTAAAAAAAAAGCTCTCCTAACTTAAAAAAAAGGTGCCCCATCTCAAAAAAAAAGACCTCCTAACTTCAGAAAAAAAAAGGTCCCCCCTTAACCACACAAAAAAAGGCCATACTAACTGCAAAAAAAAAAAAAAAAAAAAAAACAGACCTCTAACTTCAATAAACAATAAATCCTAACTTGTTCTTATCTCGGTCCTCAGGCAGCAGCAGGCTCTGCACAGGCAAGCTTGTGACTCGCCCCATCACACCCGAGACTGAGAGGAGGAGTTGAGAGACAGAGAGAAGGGGTGAAGTTGGAGAGTGTGGTGCACATTCCACACATACACACTGCGGGCCAAGACAAGTCAGCTGCTAAGCAGGACAGGCAGCGGAGGCAAAAACACTCAGCGGGCCAGATAAATGTCCTCAGTGAGCCGTAGTTTGAGGACCCCTGATTTATACATTCTGCCTAATATTTCTGTAAATGTTACAGTGCAGTAGTTCTCTACATAGAAAATCTATTAATAAAAATACTGTAGTTGGGCGGCACCTGTGGCTCAGTGGGTAGGGCACCAGCTCCATATACTGAGGGTGGAGAGTTTGAATCCAGCCCTGACTAAACTGCAACAAAAAAATAGCCAGGCATTCTAGCAGGCACCTGTAGTTCTAGCTACTCAGGAAGCTAAGGCAAGAGAATTTCCCTAGCCCAGGAATTGGTAGCTGCTATGAGCTGTGATGGCACAGCACTCTACCAAGGATGATAAAGTAAGACTCTGTCTCTTAAAAAAAAAAAAAAAAGTACTGTAGTCAAAATTACTGATTATCAGTGAATTCATCATCAAATAAAATATCATTAATTGTCAATGTAGGAAGGTATGCCAATAAACTTATATTATAATTGCATATTATTTGAACCAAAATGTTTGAAACTTGAAAACAGTTGCATTTAAAAGAAGTCACTCAAGGTATCAAGCTACATTATTTAAAATAATCTGCACATCTTTATAACATGTAAGGATATAATAATTCCCACCAAAGTAGAAGTATACTGAAAATTAAGATAGAACATTTTATTTTATTTGATTATTTAAGAATAAAATTTAAAAATCAATACAAATTTAATTTAATTTAATAGAATATGACATATATGTTTTCTAAATATGCTTATTTTTATCATATTAACATTTTTCCCTGACATCATTCCATTTGCTTTCTCTGGGAATCTATTAGCTCAAACATGATTTTTACTTCCAGGATCCCCGATTACTTTCTTTTCATTGTTTTCTTTTTTGAATTGCCAATGGTTTGCCCTACTTTGGATGTGGAAAGGCAATATTTATTAAACACTGCTGCCCACTTTTAGTTCTAATATGACAGACATGTCTCTATGTCTCTCTTAGCCCATCTACTCAAATATTTACTCATATTGACTTCTTGTCACATATTCTTTTTAAATTCCACAAAGCTTACAGTTTGTCAGAAAATTTATGTAGAAAGTAGCAAGTCACTTTTAATCTAAATGAATGTATTCAGTTTCCTTTCTTATACTAATTCCTCTTTACTTCTACTGTGTTTGCAAATGTTGGCATGCATGTCTTGATATTTTAGTGTGCTATAATATCATGGTAGACTATTTTAAGTGGATATTATAATAATATGTTATCACATTGTAGTATAATATAATATTCTGATTATTTCCCTTTGCCCCTAATGACTATATGCTTCCCTGTGTGTGCAGACCTTAGTTTTATACTTTTAATATATCTCTTTCCACAAATTTGATAACATTCTTTTACCTTTAGATTTGTTATAGTCTGGTGAGTTTGATTATACATAACCATTTCCATGGCAACTTTTATTGACCCCAGGAAAATGTATATATATTTAAGTTTAATTTTTATCTCTTCTTCATTTTATCTCCTTTTTTAAAAATTCACAAACTGTATTTCAGAAAACATTTTAATTAAATGCCATTTATTAAATATTTAGTTACTTTGACATTATTATAAACACATTTTTGATTATTACAGAAAATGGCAGGCAGCTGCATACATCAATATGTCCCAATATTTCTTATCAAAACAATACAGATTGAGGAAAAAAGCCTTCATTAAAACCACATAATCACCATAAATTGAAGACCCAATAATAAATGCAAAATAACTGAAATTGAAAAAAAAACAAACAAACAACGTATTTACTTAAGAACACAATCAAAAGATATGCTATACATGTGACAGTATTTTAAAATACAATTAATATTTTAAAATTAAACATTGTAGACCTTGGGGCTTTTATCATTTAATCTGTTCAGATTTTTCCATGTCTTTTGTTTGTTTGTTTTATAAACTTTATTTTTAGAGCAGTTTTAAGTTCAAAGCAAAATTACGTGGAAAATACAGAGAATTCCCTAGTACCGGCTCTCTTCACACAGATACAACCACCAATGTCCAGTCCCATGCCCGAGTGGTACATTGGTTACAAAAGACAAACCTACATTGCTGCTTCATTATCATCACTCTTGTTGCTGGATATTCTCTAGGTTTTGACAAATGTCTAATGACATTTATTCATCATTGTGGTATCATACAAAGTATTTTTCAGTACCCTAGAAATCTTCTGTACTGTATATCCCTTTCTTCTCAAAACTCCTAGCTACCACTCTTCTTACTATCACCATAGTTTTGCCTTCTCCTCTGTGTAATATATTTGGAATTATACAGTATAAAAACTTATTTCACTTAATCATATGAATTTAAGTTTTCTCCATGTTTTTCATGATTGATATAGCATTTGTTTTTAGTGGTGAAAAATTTTTCATTGTCTATCTGTACTACAATTCGGTTATCCACTTACTTATTGAAAAATATCTTGTTTGATTTCAAATATAGTCTGTTCTGAATAAAACTAGTCTCCACATCTGCATGGAGGTTTTTTTGTAGACATAGTTTCTACATTGGTGGTAGATAACAAGGAGTGGCATTGGTAGATCACATGCCATCCCATATTTTCTTGAACATAAATCTCAACATCTCCATTCTTTCATGTATTATTTTTATTAATTCTAACCAATTATAATCTTTAGAAGCTAAAATGTGTCAGTTTTCAATGGCCTAATTTATTAATAATTCCCTATTGATCATAAAGGAAAAATACATTTCTGCTTTAATAATTCTCAATTTATAAGGACACCATTAAAATTAGGAAGTTTATGATGCTATCTTCCAGTAAAATCTGTACTTTCTTTTCATTATAACAGCAAACACTATGAAGTACAATCTGTTAATTTTACCTATTTATCTATGTTTACAAAAGCACCTTAATTTTCAACTTCAATCAAATGGTCTTCCAGTTTTGCTTTTTTCCCATGGATTGGGTGAAAAAGTCAAAGTCTAATTGAAGGGTTGAAACTAAATATCTTTCTGTTTGAAGTATCTGTTGATATAAAATCATATACACTAACTGTAATTAACTGGTATATTCTCATATTAATTTAGTTAAAATTTTGAAAGCTTGTGTCATATTTCTTTCATGCACTGGGAAACTTGCAATTGATAATTATAAAAAGTAATTTAGAGTAATAGTCATTTGATCAAAATAAAAGCTCAACTTTAAAGTGTCTTATATAAACACAATTTCTTCACCTTGAATGAGATACTGTATCACCTTTAGACATACTTTAAGAGCTAAAACATCTACCTATAACTCAAGGAGATGCTGATACGTCTTTCAAAATTTTGTTTTCTGATTCTCACCGGATCATTGACATCAAGATGTCTTTCATGTTGATGATACCATAAAAAGTCAACAAACATTCTGGTACAATGCAAGTTCAACAACATCCTACCAACGTTTTTCTTTTAACATATACATCATGTCTTTATACTCATTCACATTAAAAGAGCATTTTTCTTATAAAAAGAAAAACTCTTGCAATAAAATAAATTATTGTAGATTTTCACTATAGAGTAACTTAAACGCAACAAAAATGTATGTAAGATTCCTTACTCTTGATTTTCTTACAGCCAGTCCATAAATCCTCACTTTTCTCACTGATCCCTGCTCACTGACCAACTGGAGGCACTATCACATTTCAGGCCATGGCACCAGAGCATGCCTATCAGGTACAGAAAGTGACTGGAGAGCCAGCAGCTTTATGCTATCACCATCAAACATCTGAAGGAGTTGTTAGCAGCTCTATCTACTTCTCTCCATACTGCTCAGCATACTAGGCCTGGAATCTAAGTGTTAATTTCATTGACTCAAGAATAGGCAGAGTAAGCAAGAGAATCATATTTTCACTTCAGGTACATCTTACACCCTGCAAGAACCAATGAACCAAACAAACAAAAATACTGAAAGAACAAATTGCAGGTCAAAATTCTCAATTTTTTGTTTTATTACAAACATTAACACTTCATTACAACGTTAAACATATAGTACAAACTGTAAATGGGGGCAGTCATTAGTATATCGAGGGCAATTGAGAATGATACTAAGAAAACAGTTTTGTATGATCACCTTATGGGTGCATGTATATATGTGGTCTCCCCCAATTTTAAGACTGTTCAAATTGCTTTTACCACACTGTTTGGAAAAACCACTCACTTTATGTAAGTCCTCCGTGACAACGATTCTCTACCAAATGCAATTTCACTTTGTAGGGGACAATTGTTAATGTCTAGAAACATTTTAGATTCTCAGCCCTAGGGGATTTTTTCTGGTATCTTCTCATTGGAGGCCAAGAATGCTTCTAAATAAACAGGATGGTCTCCCTACACCAAGCATTATTCCACCAGTGTGTCAGGAGTGCTGAGGTTGAGTAACTCTTTAGGTAGGTCACAGCAGCATTCTGCATATGGTGAATTCAGAAAGTAGTATGAACATTTTCAAATTTTGAAAAATTTTAGCAAGATGATTTCCTCCAAATAATGTACAATTTAAAAATGCATATAAAACACATGCAAATATTGTGTAATATTTACATATTATCACTATGTTTCAATTGTTTCCCACACTACTAGGTCTCTCTTAGGGATAACTGGTAATCTGAAAATTTCAAAAAATAAAAAATATATATTTTTAGAATATTTAGACCTTGAATATATGTACAATAAGAACAAAACAAATAAGCTAGGAAAGTAGGGTGTCATAAATTTAAAAATACCTTTGAAAGAACTCACTTTTTAAAATTATATTATCAATCTTCACACTATGCCTACAGGGTAGGTAACAATAATTATTGTATCTGGCTCGGTGCCTGTAGCTCAGTAGTTAGGGTGCTGGCCACATGCTGGTGGGTTTGAACCCAGCCAGGGCCTACTAAGTAACAATGGAAACAACAACAACAACAACAACAACAAAATAGCTGGGCATGTGGTGGGTGCCTGTAGTCCCAGCTGCTTGGGAGGCTGAGGCAAAAGAATCTCTTAAGCCCAAGAGTTTGAGGTTGCTGTGAGCTGTGATTCTACAGCACTCTACCAAGGGCAACATAGTGAGAATCTATCAAAAAAAAAAATAAAAAAATAAACATAAAAATAATTATTGCATCTGTTTTACAGGTGGGCCAACTTGGTCACAGAAAGGTTAATTACTTACGCAAGTTTAACTTGAGAGTTAATTATAAGACTTGGAATTATATGCCAATCATATAACTCCAAATGACAAAATTCTAAAATTTTACTCTATAGGAGGCCTACTTCAAATGGTATATTAACATTTTTCATTACTATGTTAGTGATAAACCTATACTAATATATTAAAAATAGGGCTAATATGATATCCTACTTTAGCATTTTGTTTATTTATCAATTATGTACATTTTAATTGAATAGCTAGGAGATGTAAAATGTTGCTAACTGCTATCAGAATTGTCTACAAATTAGTGATAAGAGGAAGGATCTTGCAGCTCAAGATGGGATTATCCTCTATATTCATCTTGCCTCCCTCAAAGAAAATGTAGTACCACTTAGAAAGACAGTCTTGGGTGTAATTTCTTCAAAATCCACTTATTGACACATTGAAATAAGGAATTTGTTTTCCTGTTTCTAATGAAGTATAGATATTTGAGAAAAAGGTTTATAATTTTTATAATGCTTTTTTTGCAATTTTTTTATTGTTTGTGATTTATTAAGGGTACAAAGAATTCAGTTACACTGATTGCATTTGTTAAAGTCCCTCTTAAAATTATGTCCCTCCCCCAAGAGTTGTGCCATACATCGTGAACCTCCCTCCCCCTCCCTTCCCCCTCTCCCACCCCTGCTTCTTGAATTAGCTTATCTACTGGCTTCATATGAGAATTGAGTACACTGGATTCTGGTTTCTCCATTCTTGTGATGCTTTACTAAGAAGAATGTGTTCCACTTCTATCCAGGTTAATACAAAAGATGTAAAGTCTCCATCTCTTTTAATGGCTGAATAGTATTTCATTGTATACATATACCACAGCTTCTTAATTCGTTCCCAGGTTGGTGGGCATTTAGTTTGTTTCTACATCTTGGTGACTGTAAAATGAGCTGCAATAAACAGTCTAGCGCAAATGTCCTTATGATATAAGGATATTTTTTTCTTCTGGGTAGATCCCTGGCTATGGGGTTGCAGGATCAAATGGGAGATCTAATTTGACCTAATTATTTTTCAGTTCCATGAGCAGGGTAAATGTTTCCCTTCTCTCCACATCCACACCAACATCTATAACTTTCAGACTTTGTGATGTGGGCCATTCTCACTTGGGTTAGGTGATATCTCAGAGTAGTTTTAATTCTCGTTTCTCTCAGGATTAGGGACAATGAGCATTTTTTTCATGATTGTTAGCCATCTTCTGTTTTCTTCAGAGAAGGTTCTAGTCATGTCTCTTGCCTAGTGATATATGGGTTGTGAGTCTTTTTTTTAATTTTTGATTAATTCGAGTTCTCTATAGATTCTAGTTATCAAGCTTTAATCCAATTCATAATATGCATGTATTTTTCCCATATGAAGGTTGTCTCTTTGCTTTGGTTGTTGTTTCCTAAGCTATACAGAAACTTTTCAGTTGAATTAAGTGCCATTTGTTTATTTTTATTGTTGTTGCAATCACCACCAAAGACTTCTTCGTAAAATCTTTCCCTAGGCCAGTATCTTCAGGTGTTTTCACACTGTCTTTGAGAATTTTTATTGTTTATTGCCCTGATTTAAATAATTGATCTATCTTGAATTAATTTTTGTAAGTGGCGAGAGCTGAGCCCAGTTTAAGCCTTTTATACATGGTTATCCACTTCTCCCAGTACCATTTACTGAATAGGGATATTTTCCCCAGTGTATGTTCTTGTTTGGTTTATCAAAGATCAGGTGGCTATAAGAGGTTAGTTTCATCTCATAGTTTGCTATTCATTTCCAAATGTCAATATCTCTATTTTTGTGCCAAAACCATGCTTATTTGATCACTATCGTCTTGTAATAGAGCCTAAAGGCTGGTAGGGTGAGACTCCCAGCTTTTTTTCTTTTTTTATTACTAAGAATTGCCTTGGCTATATAGAGTTTCTTCTGGTTCCATACAAAATGAAGAACTATTTTTTCCAAATTGTGAGAATATGATAATAGTATTTTAATGGGGATTGCACTGAATTTGTAGATTGCTTCTGGGAAGTATAAACATTTTGATAATGTAGATTCTTTCCAGCCATAGGCATGGTATGTCCTTCCATTTTTCAATATCTTCTACTATTTCTTCTCTTAGGGTTACATAATTTTCTTTGTAGAGGTCCTTCATCACTTTTGTTATGTATATTCCTAGGGTATTTAATTTTTTTGAAGTTACTGTGAAGGAATTTGTGTATTTGATTAGCTTGTCGTCTTGCATATTGGCATATGCAAAGGCTACTGATTTGTGGACACTGAATTTATATCATGAGACATCACTGTATTTTATGATCATTTCTAGGACTCTTGTGATTGAGTCTTTGGGGTTCTGTAAATATGAGGTTATATTGTCAGCAAAGAGTGAGAGTCTGACCTTCCCTGCCCCCATTTTAATGCCCTTTATTTCCTTCACTTGCCTGATTATATTGGCTAGAACTTCCAGCAGTATGTTGAATAGTAGTTGTGATAGAGGACTACTATGTCTGGTTCCAGTTCTAAGAGGAAAAGCATTAAATTTTACTCCATTCAGTATAATTTCAGTGGTGGATTTGTCATAGCTGGCTTCTATCAGATTCAGAAATGTGTCACCTCTGCCTATATTCTTAAGTGTTTTAATTAGAAAAGGATGCTGAATTTTATCAAATGCCTTTTCTGCATCTATTCAGAAGATAATATGGACTTTGTTTTTACTTCTGTTGATATAGTGAATTATGTTTATGGGCTTGTATATGTTAAACCAGCATTGCATCCCTGGGTTGAAACCTATTTGATCACGATGAATGATTTTTTTAATGCGTAGCTGTAATACCTTGGCTAGATTTTATTGAGAATTTTTGCATCAATGTTCTTTAGTGTAATTGGTCTTAAATTCTTTTTAGCTGGGTCCTTTTTAGGTTTTAGTATCAGGGTGACATTTGCTTTATGGAACATGTTGAAAAAGATTCCTTCTTTCTCAATTTTTTGGAATGATTTCTGCAGTGTGAGTATAAGCTCTTCTTTGAAAGTTTATAGAATTCTGGTGTGAAGCCATCTGGACCAGGGCATTTTTTGGTTGGGAGAATTTGTATTGTTTTTTTCAATCTCAGTTTTTGAAATCAGTCTGTTCACGAGATCTATTTTTTCTTGGTTAAGTCTAAGGAGGAGTTGCAATTCCAGGTATTGATCCATGTCCTCCATTTTATCAAACTTCAGGGCATAGAGTTTCTCTTGTGGTTCTCAGAGATGATCTCTTGTATCTCTGTGGCATCTGTTAGTTCCCCTTTGTCATTTCTGATTGAGTTTATTAAAGACTCTACTTTTCTGTTTCTAGTTAATCCAGGCAAAGGTTTATCAATTTTATTTATTTTTTCAAAAATATTTTTTTTGTTTTGTTAATTTTCTGAATGATTATTTTGTTTTCAATTTCATTAATCTCTGATTTAGTTTTGGTTATTTCTTTTCTTCTTTTGGGTTTGGGATTATATTGTTTACTTTTTCCAATTCCATTGGTATGTTAAGTATGTTGATGTGCTCACTTTCATTTTTTTGAATGTAGACATCTAGTGCAATAAATTTTCCTCTCAGGACTGCTTTTGCTGTATCCCAGAGGTTTGGTAACTTGTGTCTTCATTGTTGTTATATTTGAGAAATTTAAAAAAATTCTCTTTTATCTCTTCCTGAACTCAACTATCATTCAGCATCAGGTTGTTTAATCTCCAAGTCTTTGAATGAGGATGAATGATTTTATTGGAGTTGAGTTCCACCTTCATTGCCTTGTGGTCTGAGAAGAAACAAGGTGTAATTTCTCTTCTTTAAATTTTGATGGGTTTTCATTTGTATCCTAAGATGTGGTCTATTTTGAATGTGTACCATGGGCTGACGAGAAAAATGTATATTCTTAGCTTTTGGGTAGTGTGTTCTCTATATGTCTAGTAATCCCATTTGGTCTAGGTGTGTGATATGGTTTGCATATCATATTTACATCCTTTGTATCTTGGATTTGTTTATTTTTAGAGTATGTGTTCAGTTGTGTAAGAGGCATGTAAGTCCCTGGCTTTTATGGTGTTCTGAGTTATCCTATTACTCAGACCCATGAAGGTCTGTTTCATAAATCTAGGAGCATTTAAATTGGGTGCATAAATATTTAAAATTAAAATGTCTTCCTGTTTTATTGTTCCTTGGACAAGTACAGAGTGTTCATCTTTGTCTTTCTTAACTTTAGTTGCTTTAAATCCACTTGTATCTGAAAATAAGATTGCAACCCTTCCTTTCCTCTGATTTTCATTTGCTTCAAATACTGTTTAATATCCCTTAACCCTGAGTCTTGATTTGTCCTTCAAGGCTAGGTGTGTCTCCTGGAAACCACATATGGATGGTTTGTGCCTTTTTATCCAATCAGCCAGACTATAAATCTTCGGAGGAGAATTCAGTCCATTAAGAACTGGTAAGTGTGATGGAGTTCTATTCATCTTATTTTGTGAAAGTCCATTATGTACTTTTATCCTTTGTGCCATTGTGGAAGATAAGTTTTGACCTTTAGCTTCTGAGTTTTTACTTTGCTGGTTATCTATTGTGATGGTCAGTGTTAAGAATAGGTCTAAGTATTTCCTGCAAAGTTGGTCTTGTTGTGGAAACTTTCCTCAGTGTTTGCATATCCGCAAAATATTTGATTTCTCCATCAATTTTGAAGCATAGTTTAGCAGAATACAGAACTCTGGGCTCAAAAATTGTTTTGTTTAAGGATGTTGAAGGTGTATGACCATGTTTTTTCTGGCTTGGAAAGCTTCAGTTGAAAGTCTGCTGCAGTCAACCAAATGGCTCTGCCTGTGTAGGTCAGTTGGTGATTACTCCTGGCTGGTTGCTGAATTTTTTCTTTTGTCTTGTGTTTGGACAGGTTCATGATGATGTGTTTTAGAGAAGCTATGTTTGAGTTGAGATTACCCAGTGTTTGAGGTCCATCTGAAAGGAATGTGTTGGGGTCTTTACTAAAATTTAGGAAGTTCTTATTTATGATAGTCACCAGTAAGACTTCCATTCCATTAAATCAATCTTCTTCCCCTTCAAGAATCCCTATTATTCATAAGTTTAAACCTTTCCTGGATTCACATACTTCTCTAAGTGTCTTTTCTGCTTTCCCTCTCTTCTTTTCTGCCTCTTTAATTACCTGGGTTAACTCAAAAACTTTATCCTCTAGCTCTGAGGTTCTTTCTTCTCCATGATCTAACCTATTTTTGACACTTTCTACTGCATCTTTACATTCCCTGATTGTCTCCTTCATTTTTCCTTAAGCTCTGCCATATCGTTTCCAGATTATACATTTATCTCATCTGACTTTCGACTCTGTTTTTCCATTTTCTTTTCCTTTCTTTTTATTGTCTTTATCATCCATATTTTAAAATGCCTTTCTGTCAAGTCCATTAATTCTTAATGGTGGAGTCTTCTGAAGTAGCTAAATCAATGGTACCATGGAGGAGTTGCTCTGTTTGGTTTGTCATGTTGCATGAATTTTTCTGTTGGTTCCTCCTCATGTGTTCTTGCTTCTTGTTTATCTCCTTATCCTCCTTTTTCCTTCTCACTTCCTCCTTTGATGCAAATTCCCTTGTCTCAGAACTTAGGTCTTGAAGTGGCCTCAGCCTGAGCAAAGCCAAACTCTTGGACAAAAAAAGGTGTCCTTGCTCTTTATAACAATATGCTACATTATAGTACTGGGACACCAGGTGTTGCTTTGGTTTTTTATGAGATTGAGAACACAGTTGGCAACCTCTATGGTCCTTATTCCTAACTATTTGCCCTTCCTTTAGTGATCACCTGATTGTTCCTCAGCATTCAGACTCTGTCAAGTTCTGAAGAGTCCTTTGGGAGAAGGTCTCACACCAGTTCCCTTGTGGAGTAGCAGACTTTTTAAAATAAAATAATATAATGGAAATACTATTTTTGTTGAAATACTATTTTTTGTTGAATATAGTTGGAAATACTATTTTTTGTTGAATATAGTTGTTGATTAATATCCAATAAAGAGAAAAATGTAAAAATAGATTAGGTTGACATCTATAAAGGGGAATGGATAGTAAAAAAGTAAGTAATCTAAAAATATTCTCCGTAAGCAAAGTTTATAGAATGTAATTATTGCTTTTAATTTTTTGCTTGATGCTAAAATATGAAATCATATGTCTCCTTGTGGCTCAATCTGTAGAGATAATTTCTCCCACCCCAAATATATTTTTCATATGCTTGTTGTTAGATAAAACCAATGTGGTGTGGACATGAATGTGTTTGTTAGTGAAGACAGCTTACTGCTGTTTGTATAGGATCACATCCTTTTTCCTGCTCCTTGTGTTGCTCATGTTTACAATAACAACTCACCCAAGAAATCAATATTGGAAACAACATTTTAATTTAGGCACTTACTTAGAAAAATATTGTGAATACATGTAGCTCACTTATATTTAGCTCTCATAAGCTCCAAAATGATTTTAAACATGCAAAAATAACAAAACATTAAGCTTAAAAATAACTAAGAGTATGATCTGCTTCCTGTTTGGATGTGGAAATTTACAAGAGACCTTGTGTTCACACTAACTAATGTAACAATCTCAGTAAGCTATAATATTATAATTTTCTTTGAAATAATAAGAGATCTAAGCACTCAAATAAATGTAAATGGAATAAATTACAGAAAATGAATAGCTCTTCATAGGAGAGCTTCTTTCTTAATGATGGAACTATGGATAGAAGACACAAGGTTGCTATGATGAATGAAGATGAAAGCAACTGAACTTACTTTTCAGAATAATTTAGTATCTGCTCCTGGCCTAGTGTGACAGAAAAAAATTCCAAAGCACCTCAGGCACAAGAAAATCCACATCTCCATCTGCCTGCTACCATTTTTTGATAGATGCTAGCTTAATGTTCAAAGATAATATGCCAAAGCTGGGAAGAGAGAGAGAGTGAGAGTGGTCATCCTTGTGCTATAGAGGTTCCATTCACCAAGTGTAAAGTAGCTATTTCAATGAATCTGGTTCAAGCAGGAGAGCTTAGAAAAGTCAAGCAGAGGAGCTCCAGGTTTTTAGGAAATAAAGCTTCTGTGGGTGAGGATGGAATATGGAATTAAGATATAATAAAAGTTTAGGCCATCACTGTTCCACATTCAAGGGATCCAAAGAAATTCCAAATAAGGAATGACTAGAGAACAATGAAATTACCACCACCACCACCCATGACTCCAAACTCTGCCATTCACCTGAAAAGTATGGAAAAATCTCCCACAATTCTGTGAGCCATTGATTTGGCTGTTGAACTCATCTGTGCTCCATTTCCTAGACTGGTAAAGGGAAAGCCCCTATTTAACTATGGTGATATTCAAAGACAGAGGGAGGATCTCTCCTTTTGCTTAGGATGTAGACATGTGCAAAGAATCTTACTCTCAATTTAATAATGTCAAAAGGAAAGACAGATAAACTATAAAATTACATAGTTGCTTGAGACCTACACTACAGAGCTGAAGTAATAAGGTGACTATTATCAGGGATATGAAGTTGTAAGTAACTATTATTATGGAAAAAGCCTTCTGTTATTGATCCCAGAGTACCAACTTGCTACCATTTTATTGTACTGCTCAATACAAGCTATATGTGGACTTCAGGTGACAAAAGTGGTGAATATCTGTCTTCCAGTAGTAGGTAAGTTAGAGAGGTGAAAGAAAAGAAAAGAAGGCAATGAATTGAGGTTGTTTCACGACCTGAGCAGAACCTAGAAGAAGGAAGGACATGAAGAGTTTTTAATTAATTTTTACAATAAACTAACAGATAGTTAGGGATTATTATTTAGATTGTAATTTAGACATAGATATTAGATGTAATATTAAAAAATATATTTTTTCATATGCCATAAATGAGTGAGTATTATTTTAGTTACAAAATATGTTTAATTTTAATATCTATCATCATATAAAACTTCACATTCAAAAATGATTTACTTTTAAGTTCTGACAAGTAAAAATATTTTACTGTTTAATATCATGTATTTTAAAATTATTTACACTTTACTCAAAAATAGTTTTTTTAGTTACATAAACTTAGAATTTTTACTGTGTATTTAGCATAAAGAGAAAGACTAAAGAAGTTGTTAGAATATTCTGTGTTCAGATTGTGTCATATCAATTGTCATTTGATGAAGAAAAGGATATCTGCACATCATTTCTTATTACAAACATATTACTACAGAAAAAAGCACATCAAAATAACAAGCTCTCATTACTTTGCACAGTTTCAGAAGGCCAGGAATCCAGGAATAATTTTGGTAGGTGGTTCTAGCTTATGGTTTCTCACCAGCAGTCAAGTTGTCAGGTGGAGATGTAGTTATTCGAGGGTTGAAGAGGGATGTAGAAGACACCTTCAAGATGTCTCACTCTCATGCTTACTGGGAGAACAGGGGGCCTCAGTTCTTCACTGGATGTTGGCAGAAGAATTTATTTTCTTGACACATTCTCCTCTCCACAATGATGCTTAAATATATTTATGACACACCAGTTGCCATCCCCTATAACAAGTGATCCAAGACAGCAAGCGATGGGGGAGATAAAAGCCCTTTCATAGTCTAACTTTGAATATGATACACTATCCTTCTGGCAGACCCATTTTCATATTTTAACAATTTTCTATATTTAGAAAAATTGAAGATACTTGCTCATATAAACCATGGATATATGTCAACATTTTCTTTTTAAACCCATGAAAATAATTTTGCAATCTAAGAAAGAACTCCTAATTAATCCACATTAACTAGGATTAATGTTTGAAATATTAAGTCAATAATTAGATTATATATCCAATTTTAAAACATTTATACTATTTAAATATTAAAATAATAAAAATAAATTAAATAATTAAAGAACATGACAAATAATAATGGCACATTTTATTGATAAGCACCATTAATAAACGTAAATGTGATTATGTTTACAGTGAGATTTTTGACTGAATTATATAACTTGACATATGGATTTGAAAGGATGCTAAACAAAAATTTCTAGTTAAGACAAGCCTAAATGTTTCAATTTGAAAACAAAGATTTTGTCATACATGATAGGTAATTGCTTGTATACTATTACAAGTCCCCCCCACCCCCAAATGACCCAAGGGAATAGTAACATCCTTAAAAATTTCACCTGGAAAGAAAACTTGATAAAGCTTTTATATAGAATTTTCAACATTTCTTCTAAATAAAATGAGATTGTATTTATGGTACAACAAATACTGCTCATTTGTGAACTTATGTTGGTACTTGTTGGTTTATAATCAATTTTGACGCCATAGCAAGCATAACTGATAGTGAGCTTGAAAAGTTTATTTGGAACCTCCTCAGTTTAGGAACTACCTGGACAGTTTAAAATCAACAGGATCTTTTGATTTTCACAGTCACTGAAATGACACTATAGACTTGGTATCCTCCAATGTGTTGAATCACAAACATTTGTTCTCCATCCTACACATAGTTTGAATATCTAATGGTCATTCATTCGCCTATGTGAAAAGCCAGAGTCATTATCTTCCCCTAGAGCTAGACCCTCAACCTGATTTATATCATTATCCAATGTTTTAATATAATTGTTTTAACAAAATATCATCTCCAATGTTTTAATATAGTCAGGAATTCAACCAGTGTATATATCAAGAAAAGATTTTACCTTATTGTGTTGAGTGTTACCAAATATTGTTCACTACTTAGTTTTATCACAGATGGCAACACTTTTCATAGTGTTTGAATTAATAGTAAAATCATGTTTATTGGTCTGCATTTTAGGAGTTTATATTTAGAGTTAATCTAAACATGAATGCAAGCTCTTGAGTACTTTATATGCCATTTATGTAGTGCAGTCCAGACAATTACAAATTAAAATACAAATTTATATTTTATTTATTTTTTATATTATAATTACACATTATAATCGTTTAAAAATGTGATTACAGTTACATTATAATCTGTAAACATTTATTTTCAGTATAGTAAAATGTGCCACTACATATATTTGTTAAAAGGAGGATACAGAGAGTCTGATAGGATTGAGAAGTAATCTGAAAGCTATTTTCATGCAATAAGGAAAAAATCACAAGATCTTTTCCAGGTAATATAGAGAAAATGAATGCTGCTACATTCAACTTTCTGTCCTCTGATAAAAATACATATATAAAACAAAAACAACTACTATATAAACGCACCCAAATTTTTATTGTATTAATTTTTTGTTTGCCTGCAAGCCTTATTTAATAGCAAAAAATTGTACCATTACTTATATATCTGTGAAGTGTACTTTTGTGTAAAAATATGAGAAAGCATACCTTTTGGTTTAAGTACTGTATAATAGTGTAATAGTTTAAAGTACAAGGTGGCCTAAGTATCTGCATACATCAGAAAAAATTGCATAGCAACAGATATCTTGAAATGTTTCACCATTAAGTGGCAGAAAAGACTTAGTATACATTGTAGAAAAAGGTGGCCAACATATAGAGAATATTTGTAAATATTGTGTAAAATTTATAATATATATTTTGTAAATAATGTTACATTTAGTAACAATTTCCCATTTTCCCTATGTATGATGAATTCTGGGACAACCTGTATTTGCTCTGAATTTTAGCATAGCTTAAATATAGGCACCCAAGAAGGTGAATCAGGTAATTTTTTTTTTTTTTAAAGATTATAAACATGCCTACACAGTTTTCCTGAGCAGTGTAATTTTGGTTTTGGTAACTTGCTGGGAGTAGGAAATAGAAAATAAAGGAAGATTGACAGTAGAAATTCAAGTTATCTGAAATAAAAAGAAACTTCTTATTCTCATGCTTGTAAAAAATAATTCTATTTCATATAAAGAGAAGCTAATTGCAATCAGAGTAAGTTTGGCACATTAAGGACTTAGCGAATGTTCAACTATCAGTTTTATATACCAAAGGATGAGACCAATGGAATACATTCTTAACAAAATCAAAGACTCTTTTTTATGTTATTTGACTTTAGAGGTTTGGGAGACATGTTTTTCCATAAATACATAAAAAAATATTCTTTTTGACTGAAACATAATTTTTTTAAGGTTATTTTGCCTCAGTATTTTTCTTCTCTTCCAGAACCCCTCTGGAAATGATGTGATTCACCTTTAGAATTTAGCTTAGATAAGAAAAGATCTAACTGTGTATATATATTTTTCAAACTCATTGGAGTTGTTGTCCTGGGGCAAGGAAGTAATTGTTCTGTGCTTAAAAGTCCTTTTAATAATGTTTTTACTTTTTTAATTCTGAAGGTACAAACAAAATCTATGCCAATAGATAAGTAAAAACAAGATAAAAAAGAGATTTTTGTAGTGCATAATAAAAAAAATTTGATTTTAAATATTCATACATCAGATTGTCAACATTTAATTTTGTGCACGTACGTATTTATATACTAGTATATATTAAAATATAAATTTCACTATTAAATTCATTTAAATAATACGACACTGTTTCCCATATTTTATATTCTCTTATGATCCCACACACTTTTCTGGTACACAACTGTTTCTATACTTTTGAAGAAGGTGTGGCCAATTATAATCCATAACACCTATACATTATTTACAAAGTACATGAAAAAAATTAAAATTTAATAACTTTGTGTTCAAATGACAGAAGTCAATATTAAATATCTTTGAGAATAATACTTCACATTTCTAATTAAATGATGTTATTATAACCCATAGTCCAAGGTAAATTATACCAGGTACAGTTTAGTTAGAATAATTATTGAAAGTGAGGTCTTAGTGTCAGCTTTTTCAATAATACTACTCTGGGGAGTAATCTATTTTTTTCAATTTATAAAATAGGATAATCACATTATGGATTTAGACCTCATAGCTGTATCATAGAAAGCCTTGTTATGGTTCTTAGAAAATGGAAATCATTCAGACGTTAGCTATGTTTTATTTCTAATTTATAGAAACCATAGTCTACTTCGTAATCACTGATTTTTAAAACTCCCTTTGTAATCTTAATCTTAGTGACATAAGAATCATAGATTGATAAGCAAGGCAAGGGAAAAAATGTCATATATTTAGGTTAAGAGATCTCAAGATCACCTAAAGCCTCAAGAATTTTCAAGAAGAAAAATTGTTTTTTTTCTTGCTGATGCATTTGAGTTCTCTGTGGATTCTGGTTATTAAACCTTTGTCAGAGATATACCCTGCAAATATCTTCTCCCATTCTGAGGGCTGTCTGCTTGCTCTGCTTACTGTGTTCTTAGCTGTGCAGAAGCTTTTTAGTTTGATCAAGTCCCAGTAGTGTATTTTTGAAGCTGCTTCAATTGCCCGGGGGGTTCTCCTCATGAATTACTCACCCAGACCAATTTCTTGAAGGGTTTTCCCTGCATTCTCCTCTAGTATTTTTATAGTTTCATGTCTTAAGTTTAAATCTTTAATCCAATGAGAGTCTATCTTAGTTAATGGTGAAAGGTGTGGGTCCAATTTCAGTCTTCTGCAGGTTGCCAGCCAGTTCACCCAGCACCATTTGTTAAATAGGGAATCTTTTCCCCACTGAATGTTTTTAATTGGCTTGTCAAAAATCAAATAGCGGTAAGTAGCTGGATTCATCTCTTGGTTCTCTATTCTGTTCCAGATATCTACTTCTCTGTTTTTGTGCCAATACCATGCTGTTTTGATCACTATCGATCTGTAGTAAAGTCTGAGGTCTGGTAGTGTGATTCCTCCTGTTTTGTTTTTATTTCTGAGTAATGTCTTGGCTATTCGAGGTTTTTTCTGATTCCATATAAAATGAAGTAATGTTTTTTCAAGATCTTTAAAATATGACAGTGGAGCTTTAATAGGGAGTGCGTTGAAATTATATATTGCTTTGGGTAGTATGGACATTTTGATAATGTTGATTCTTCCTAGCCATGAGAGAAAAAAACAAGGGATCCCATTGCAGGCTGGGCAAGGGATTTGAAGAGAAACTTCTCTGAAGAAGACAGGCGCACGGCCTTCAGACATACGAAAAAATGCTCATCATCTTTAATCATCAGAGAAATGCAAATCAAAACTACTTTGAGATATCATCTAACTCCAATGAGACTAGCCTATATCACAAAATCTCAAGACCAGAGATGTTGGCGTGGATGCAGAGAAAAGGGAACACTTCTGCACTGCTGGTGGGAATGCAAATTAATACATTCCTTTTGGAAAGATATATGGAGAACACTCAGAGATCTAAAAATAGATCTGCCATTCAATCCTGTAATTCCTCTGCTGGGCATATACCCAGAAGACCAAAAATCACAACATAACAAAGATATTTGTACCAGAATGTTTATTGCAGCCCAATTCATAATAGCTAAGTCATGGAAAAAGCCCAAGTGCCCATCGATCCACGAATGGATTAATAAATTGTGGTATATGTATACCATGGAACACTATGCAGCCTTAAAGAAAGATGGAGACTTTACCTCTTTCATGTTTACATGGATGGAGCTAGAACATATTCTTCTTAGTAAAGTATCCCAAGAATGGAAGAAAAAATACCCAATGTACACAGCCCTACTATGAAACTAATTTGGGACTCTCACATGAAAGCTATAACCCAGCTACAACTTAACAATAGGGGGAAGTGGGAAGGGGGGGTGGGTAGAGGGAGGGGAATCGGTGGGATCACACCTGTGGTGCATATTACAGGGGTATTTGCGAAACTTGGTAAATGTAGAATGTAAATGTTTTGGCACAGTAACTGAGATAACGCCGGAAAGGCTATGTTAACCACTGTGATAAAAATGTGTCAAATGGTTTATGAAGTGAGTGTATGATGCCCCATAATCATATCATTGTATACAGTTATGATTTAATAAAAATAAATAAATAAAATAAAATAAAATAAAATAAAAATCCTCAAAGTTATACCAAAAAAAAAAAAAAAGAAAAATTGTTATGGTGTATTACAATGAAAGGATACAAATTAAAGTTAGAAAAAAATAAGTTCATTGGAAAAGTTCTAAGAGAAATCAGTTACAAGCATCCAGGTGTCTTGTTTCAGTAGAATCACACAGAAACATTTGTTCTTTCAACAGTGATCTAGGCATGCAGCATCTGCATAACTGACCTCAGCTACTCAGACACCAGTACCCCCAAACAAAACCAGGTGCTCACCATAAGTCACAAAATCAGGTTAATCATGCTATAACATCAAATTAACAAAGCTTGGTCCAAGGCCTCAGGCACACACAAAAATCAGGATATGTACAATATTTAAGGATTAAAAACTTATCTCCTAAGAGCCAATAAGGGACAATTCTAAGACATGCGTTTTTTGGTAATGATCATTTGGTAATGACGTGATCATTACTAGAAAAGGCATGTCTTTCTTGTACATTTTAATTACAAAAAAACAAAAAACTCATTTAAATTTACTTTAGACCATAGAAAATATTTATGCAATAGACTGCTGAATTTCTGTGAATTTATATGCAAATCAAAACCAGAATATAACTGGAAAAATCTTTAAATTCGAAGAGAATAAACAACACTTCTAAATAACACATGGGTCAAAAAGTCTGAAGGGAAACTAAAACATTTTAAAATAAAAAAGCACAAATTATGGAAATGTTTAAGATACAGTGAAAGCAGTGCTTAAAGGGAAAATTATAACACTGAATAAATATACTATACACAAAAAAATCTAAATTTATCTTAATAATCTTAAGTTTCTACCTTATAAAACTAGAAAAAGAAGAGGAAATTAAATCCAAAGAAAGCAGAAAAAAACTATAACAATTAGAGCAGAAATAATACAACTGAAAATAGACAATTAATAGAGGAAATCAATGAAAACAAAGCTATTTCTTGGAAATGAGTAATAAAATAGGCCTCTAACCAATCTTACTAAGAAAAAAGAGGACACAAATTACAAATATTAGAAATAAAAGAAGGGCAATCTCTATAGATCCCAAAAATATTAAAAGGATAAAAAAGCAATACTGTAAACTACTCTACCCACAATTTGACAACTTAGATGAAATGGACCAATTCCTTGAAAGACACAGCTGTCAACATTTACACAAGAAGAAATAATTTAAACATCTATATGTGTATTAAATATATTTTCAATATATTAATAACTTCAATAATTAACAACCTTTGAATACTGAAATCAACAAAACCATATTTATTCATTGGTGAACTTTGCCAAATATTTAAGAAATAAATTATGCCAATTCTCAACAATCTCTTTTAGAAGACAAAAGCAGAAGAGTTTTTAATAATTCACTCTATGATTCCAGGATTACTTTAATGAAAAAAGCAGACAGAGGCATTACAATGAAAATTAAAAACCAATATCTCTCATGAACATAGATGCAAAAATCCTCAATAAAAAGTAAGCAAATTAAATGAAGCAATGTAATCTGACACATATATTACACATAATATATATTGCATATGTGTGCAAATATTTTTATGGTGTAATTTATTTTTAACAAGTTTTTCTACTCTTCTGGAGATTTTGTAACTCAAATGAAAATGTAACTCAAATGACAGGTAGCAGTAAATGTTGTTATATACACTATGCAATGATGTGATAGGAATGAAAAGGAGTAAGGAGGCCACTTTAGTTTGGAATGTTATCAAAGACTTATGTGACACTAGAATGACATGAAGGGATGTTTATCGATAAAGAGATAAACCTTTTTTCTTTATATATAGAATTAAATGCTTCATTGGTTTTATACCTGACATTTAAGAAAAAAAAAAAAAAAAGAAGAGAACCTTCCCTACAAAAGGATATGAAGAAGCCATATAAACTTTCAACACAGTATAATGGCTATCCAGATTTGACAACACTGATATTATTAACCAGGGGCCCTAGTTATAGAGTTAGTCCGGTTGCATCTGCCATTTCTTTCTACAGAGTCTTTTCTAAAGATATAACGGCAGTGTGCTGGGAGATACCACCCAGGGAGGCACATAGGACTTTCATTAAGTATGCGATAGTCCCTCAGCCAAGAATGAGGGAAAGGCTTCAAGAGAAATAACTTGCTAATGTCCAGTATCTATTCCTGGATAACAGTGTATGCTGTTCATTGAAGAGATTATCCTGAAATTGACATAAAACACATTTGAAAATAATGGTGAATTGAATCTATCTTAAACAGAGCTAAACAAACTCAAAGTTAAAGTACATTGACTCAGTATCTTTAACTCTAATGGCCTGACAAATATAGGAATATATTCTTTTTGAAAGGTAAATATTGTTAATTTCTATCTCTTTCTTCTTTTATACAAAATGTCTATCATATAATAAACAGTAAAAATGGACAGAAGCAGAAATATGTGAGTCATAATTAAGAGGTAAACAATTAAAACATATATATAACTACTATTTGTTGAAATTAAAAGATAAAGGCTTTCAATTAAGTTATATAAGTTAATTAAGGAATTTAGTAAAATAAAGAACCTAATTTATGAGCAAATAAAGAATCTTAGCAGAAAAACAGAAATTCTAACAAGAAACCTTAACAGAAATCACATATAGAATTATAAAAAAATTATTATAAATGAATAAATTATTTAATGATATGAGCATTAGAGAGGGTAAATGGTCTAGAAAACATAATACTGAATATTATCCAAAGTGAAAAAATGAAGGAAAAATAAGTTAAAAATATACACTACATAGGTGATCTTAGACCTATGGGACAATATCAGATTATTGCACTTCTATTGTAACAGTAAAACGGGACAGCAGATGCATTTGAGGAAATAATGATAAAGACTGTTCCAAAATGAAGGACATCTATCCACAGATACAAATGTTCAACATATCTATAGAAGGTAAGCATGAACAAAATCAGACCTAGACATACCATAGAAAAGCTACTGAAAACCAAAGACATAAATACTAAAAATAGATGTGTGGAGGATATTAAATTCAGAGAACAATGATAAAAAAATGGCAGACATATCATCAGTAATAATGGAATCTAGACACAATGGAATCACACATTTAAAGGCATAAGAGGAAAATAAAGTCTATAATTCCATAACACAGAATAACAACCCTCATTATTAAAAAGTGAATATATTTTTCAGACAACTGAAATTTGAGAGAATTTCTCTTTAGTAAACCTACATTACATGAAATGGACTGTTAACATTTATACACAGCACAAAAAATGACAAAAAAATTCACAATTAGAGATAATCCAAAGCAAGTTATAGTTATAAATATAAGTGAAGAATGATCAGAGTAAAAACCAATAAGAAATCAGGGAAGCATGATTTGTCAAGGGAACAAAGAAAATCTTAGGATCCTGGAGTGCTGGCAATTCTGTATTTCTAGACTGGAAGGGGTTAGATGGATGTGAAAGTTATAAAGGATACAGAACCTCCAGCCTGGACCTTTGAGTGTGGACTTGTGACTCAATCAAAATTTTACAGAATACAACATTTTAATAAGCTATTTGTTTTATGAAGTTTATATTCAGTAGAGGAGCTACACATGGGGTTGTGGAGGGCCATGTGTGACTCTAAGGCTGTAGGTTTCCTACCCCTTTTTGAAAACTTAAAGTATCAGAGAAAAATCATTAACTTTTTTAAACTCTTTAGTTGTGTGTAACTTATTTCAAAGGCATTGAATTCAATTTCCACCTACTTTAAAAAAGAAATAGTATTATAAAAATCAAACAAAATGAGACTTGTGTGTTTTTGTGAGTTTTCGTTCTCATTTGGTTTTTCATTTTGGCTTTTTAAATATAAAGATATAAGTAAAAATATAATAGCATGAGTGAATACATCTAAAATTGCTAATGTAGTGCTAAAAATACAATAGTATAAAACTTGGATCTCAATTATTTATTTAGGATTATATCCACATACTAAAATTCTGCAGAAATTTTTGGAAAGAAAAAACATGAGTTTTTTCTTTTCAAAAACAGAGGATCACAGAGAATGCATGGCACAGGTTGGCAAGATCTTCTGATGTGTTCTGATGGAGAAGCTGCCAAGCAGAGGCAATAGATAAACTCTGAAGCAGAAGGAGCACACATCATTTAGAATCAGTTTCATATGTGACAATCACCAGCAACTGGAATCGGCAACACCGTAGGGACTATAGTCCACTTCAATAGATATGGTGAGTAGAAATCTGACACAATGTGGAAGAATTATGTCCTTAATGGACAAGCAAGCACCAGACAAAATGAATTGTTCACTGCCAGAAAGCTGGTTTTTCTGATGCTTTTCCCAATGAAGGCAGTTTAAAAAGAAAAAATAATATATACATATATATATAATTTGTAATTGTAAATAAATATTGTGTATATATCTATAGATATATATCTAGATATACACGCATACATGTTTTCACATAAGATTAGGTGCATAGACTCCTCACAGTCCGCTCAAATCCCTCTCAATCAAACTTTTAGACTAGGGCGGCGCCTGTGGCTCAGTGAGTAGGGCGCCCACCCCATGTGGCGAGGTTGTTGGGTTCAAACCCAGCCCCAGCCAAACTGCAACAAAAAAATAGCCGGCGTTGGGCGCCTGTAGTCCCAGCTGCTCGGGAGGCTGAGGCAGGAGAATCGCGTAAGCCCAAGAGTTAGAGGCTGCTGTGAGCCGTGTGACGTCATGGCACTCTACCGAGGGTGGTACAGTGAGACTCTGTCTCTACAAAAAAAAAAAAAAAAAAAAACTTTTAGACTAAAGATTGTAAAATAACATTGTTATCTATTGACCATATCTATACCAATTACAGAGTGCTTTAAAAAGTACAATTTGGTAAAATACTGAAACTTCTGTGATAATAAGTCCTTTTCTTATAGCATTTCTTGGTCATTTTTACAAATATTTTTCTTTGAATTTAAAATAAATTGAAAAAAAGTTTTGTAATTTTTATTAGGGCTGAATTATATTTACCTGTGTCTTACCACATATTCAGAGACAAGTTTCTTGGAAGTAAAGTTAGGTTTTAAAAATGTGGGGGGAAAAATCATGTACTGACATCACTTAACATCTGCACTTCAATATAAAAAGATGTAATAAAAGCACATATTCAAATTGGAACTCCCTTTTAAAATTTTGTTTTGTGCTGACATTTCTCATCAGCATATGGCACTTTCAATTTTTCCAATAGTTTATACTAATACCCTTAAGTCACTCCTGATTCTTCCTCTCTACATCACTGCTAACATCTAATGTCCAGTGCCTTTTAAACATTCTTGGCACATACCAAGTGCTCAATAAATATTGTTGAAGGAATAAATGAGTGAAAACATCTAAAATTCTTATAGTTTCTTTTACTCTAGATTTAACTATCCCAAATTCATTCATTTTCTTTCAACTTCGATTATCTTTATAAAGTTCACTTATATTTATAATATGGATTGCCATTCTATTGCTTAAACTACCCTGTATCATCATTTTTCTATATTGTTACCTTTCAATTTCTTCCATTGGCTTCTTTTTAAATATATAATGTAGTCATATTAGTCAAAATTAATGAAATAATAAATATTGAATATTAATACTTACCACATTTCTACCCAATTGTCTGCCCCTATAGCCTCATGGATTTTTATGACTATGTTTACAGTTTGTTTATGTATGTATAAGTAAATAAGTATAAAAATGCTGATTCTTTTCATATTTTTTAACAAAGATAATAATTACATATACTATTCATCACCGCAAATGCTTTTTCATTTACTTGAACAATATATAAGAATTCTTTTTATTTCAGAGCATCTGATACTCATCAGCCCTATTTAGAAGTAAAAAATTTCCCACTGTGTGAATGTATAATTTACGTAATCCATTCAATCAGTTGGAATCTACTATTTTCCCCTTACAAGCAAGGTTGTAATGAATAGTGCTCTTCGGATATAGAAATCTAATATGATAAATTTCCCAATGAGGACTGCTTTTGCAGTATCCCACAGGTTTTGGTAACTTGTAGCTTCATTGTTATGTTTTAATTTAACAATTCCCTCCTTCATTTCTTCCTTGACCCAACTGTCATTCAGCATAATACTGTTTAGTTTTCATGCTTTTGTGTGGGGATGAAAATATTTGTTGGAATGGAGTTCCACCTTAATTGACTTGTGGTCTGAGAAGATACAAGACATAATTTCAATTCTTTTGATTTTGTTGAAGTTCAATTTGTGTCCTAGGATAAGATCCATTTTGGAGAATGTTCCATGGGCTGACGAGAAAAATGTATATTCCTTAGCTTTGGGATAGTGAGTTCTAGATACGCCTAATAAGCCCATTATTTCTAGGGTCACATTTATGTCCCTTGTATCTTATATTAATTTCTGTTTAGAAAATCTGTCCAGTTTTGCCAAGGAGGTATTAAATTCCCCAGTATTAAGCCGTTATGGTATATTATATTGTTTGTACCAATTAAAGTCTGTTTCATGAACCTGGGAGCGATTAAATTGGGTGCATAAATATTCAGAGTTGAAATATCCTCCCAATGGGCGGCACCTGTGGCTCAAGGAGTAGGGCGCCGGTCCCATATGCCGGAGGTGGCGGGTTCAAACCCAGCCCCAGCCAAAAAATCACAAAAAAAAAAAGGAAAAAGAAAAAAAAAGAAATATCCTCCCAAAAAGTATGAAGTGATCCAGAAAGAGAGTACGTCAACAAACTAATGAATTATCTTAAAGAAATTGAAAAGGAAGAACAATCTTATTCCAAACCTAGCAGAAAAAAAGAAATAAATAAAATTAAATAAGAAACAAAAGAATCATTGAGAAATTAATGAAACAAGTTGGTTCTTCAAAAAAAAAAAAACAAAATCAATAAACTATTGGCCAGACTAATGAGAAAAAGAAAAGTAAAATGTCTCATAATCCTGATAGAAATGAAAAAGGAGAAATCACAACAGATATCACAGAGATATAAGCAATTATTTCTGACTACTATGAATAGTACTTATTAAAGTATAATGCATGATAAATACTCAAAAGTAAAAATATCTAGTGAAAGTGTGCATTATTTTGTGCCTTATCATGTATTATATATTATGATATTGCTCTCCACTGGTATCGTTCAAATCGTGCTCCTGCCCAAAAAAAAAAAAAACGTAATATACTTTTGCTAAAGCCTCTCAAAAATGTGTCACCACTAACAAAATTAAAAAAAAAATTAACTGTATATTAGTCAGTTTTCTCATTTCTATTCTCCTTGTCACAGTTATTTCCTTTGCTGATTTATACCCTGAATCACTTATAATTTCATCTTCATATGTTTGATGGCTTTATTTTTCCTTCAATTTTTATGTAGGTTCTACTACTTCATGTTTCATGAATTTCTTATTTCTTCCTTGATGTTTTGCAATTTTGCTTTATGGCCTGTCTCCCAACAACGATTGTAAACTTCTGTATGTGCATTAGTTCATAATAGAATATTTGCTTAACAATTGGTCTGAGAAATATTTCCCATTTATATAATTTTTTGACAACATGAAAGTTGTGTTTCGCTTTTCCAAATTGCTCTAACAGCAATATGATAACATTATATCATATACTATGTGCTATTTATCATTTAAAATATTGTTTTTTATTAGACTCATTACTTGCAGGTGGTTCCTATTTGAGATAGAGAGATCAGAGTCCAAAACCCTTGATTGAGGTTCTTACAAAAAAGACTTTTCTATGTATCCTTTGAAACTCCCCCTCCTGCATTTCTTTGAATCTAGAAGGCTTTTGTACCGACCTAAGATTTCTTATTTTTATCAAAAGCTAATGCAAAATAGAATTCTTCAATTCATGGTAAGCATATTAAGTTCAGGACGTGTACTTTTCTGACACTTTTCTGCTGAGTTACCTCGATAGCCTCACTCTCTATGTCTTCTCTCTATTTCTCTGGGAACATAGTGTTCTACTTGGTCTCCACCACTTGAAATTACATATGTGGTTATTAGAAAGAAGAGATATAGTGTTTATTCCTGAGGATGATTCCTTTACAAGTAGGGAATATAGTTTTACAATACATTCTGGAAATGTCATCTCTGGGCAAACTAAAAAAACTTCACACTTATTCTTCTATGACATCTACAAAAATACAATAGATTTCAGTAACCTTTATCTAGAATCTGTAATTATGCCAGACTCCAAATTGTAATAAATGTGAACACTGCAATTCTTTTTGTTCTCCTTATTTTACTTATTTCTAGAAAAACAAGAGAAAGACAGTAATCTCCCCAAGTCCTATGCCATCCCAAAAGTTCTTACCATACATTATATCTCTAAATATTCCTGTAATTTTCTTTTCAATCACTTCTAAGGCACACATACATATATTTATAGTCATGATAGGTACAAGTTAATATTTTGATTGGATTACTCTTAGTTATTTGATGTTTAGAGTAATATTTGCTGTTAGAGTTTTTATTATATTTATGTAACCAATTTCTAGTCTGTGTTTCCATTAAAAATATCTGCCAAATTTTATCAAGTGCATTTTCTGCATCTAGTATGTGAGCATATATTATCACATTTACTTTGCTGCTGAAATGGATTTTGTTGTTAAATTTTCCACATTTTAAAATAAAACCTATTTGGTTACAATTTCTTATGATTTTGATATATTGCAATGTCATAGCTTTATCAAAAATTCTTAAAACCTGGTGCTGCATAGAACTCATGCTTCCCTCTTGTATTAGTTAAGGTCCTCTGAGTAGCAGATGTTGTGACAAGCTTACATATGCACAACATGTAATGAGGGAAATGGCTGTGTTGGGTAAAGAGGAAGGTGTAGGAATACATAGGAAAACTTCAGACCACAAGTCAGGTCCCACAGATGTGAATAAATGGAAAGTATCTTCAACACACAGTGTAGTTAGTAAAGGCCTAGAAAATCTTTGGAATGGAAAATGAGGAATATCAAACCATATTTTCCCTCTAGAGATGGCATTTTTCCCAAAGGAGTAGGCCTGCACGTATTTCCCTACCCATGCTCATTACTTACCTAAGAGCAGGATGGAGGGTGTGGGAGAATGGGAAAGTGTGTCCTGTGGGAAAGTAGTCGTGGAGGCTGAAAGGCAATAGCTGAGGCTGTCAGTCAACTATGCTCCCTGCAACAGATGATACAAGCAGTGCATCTCCATGAATGTCACGTTCATCACTCCTACAATCTGTCTAGTGAGACATTAGCATCATGTTTTAAAGCTTATTCATAGGAAACTCCTTGTCATAAGGGCTTTAGGCTGTGTACTATTTTATCTCAAGTAGGAAATTCCTGCAAGTAATTAATCTAAGAGAAAGTAATATTTTCAATAATGAGTAACAATGTTACAGCATCATTATGATCTTTCCCTCAAAGCCTCTTAAAAATGTATTGCCACTCAAAAACTTTTTGCAAAGTAATTTTTTTTTTTTTTTTTTTTTTAAAGTAAGAGTTTTTTTTTGTAGAGACAGAGTCTTACTTTACTGCCCTCGGTAGAGTGCCGTGGCGTCACATGGCTCACAGCAACCTCCAGCTCTTGGGCTTATGTGATTCTCTTGCCTCAGCCTCCCGAGCAGCTGGGACTACAGGCGCCCACCACAACGCCCGGCTATTTTTTTGTTGTTGCAGTTCGGCCGGGGCTGGGTTTGAACCCACCACCCTCGGTATATGGGGCCGGCGCCCTACTCACTGAGCCACAGGCGCCGCCCGCAAAGTAATTTTGACTGTATTTTACTCAGTTTTCTTTCTCATGTCTATTGTCCTTGTCACTGTTATTTCCTTTGATAGATTATACCTTGTATCACTTATAATTTCATCTTTATATGTTTGATTGCTTTATTTTCTTCCTATTTTTATGTAAATTCTGCTAGTTTATGTTTCATGTGCTTTCCCAAAGCATGTGGCTTTAGGCTTATCAGGCAATAGAGCTCATGCAGGGCTTCAGTGAGGATAGCTATAAAGGCTTTTCTTCCTTGTGGGATATGCGAGAGCTTAGAAATCAGCATCAAAAGTACATGGGCCACAGAGCATTCCTGTCCATAGTAAAAGTGTGATAAACCATCATCTATAAACTCCCATTTGTAAGGCTGACATTAGACTCACTACATAATGATTGTATTTCTTTTGCTCTAAAAGTCCAAAAGAACTAAAAGAATTAACTGAGTCCTTCAAAAATTATTACAGTCCATTGATAATATAATGGGCAGCCGGATTGATGCAATATCAACAATCTATAGATAAATGTGTTCTTAGTTGATTGCCAGACTTGTGCTTCTACATGTACAACATGATGTAGATGAACTACCAATTCTAAGACTTAATAATCTTTGTCTAGCCTTCTTCCATGTATTAGCTTTCATTATTATTTAACTTTTTAAGCTCATATTTCTCCAAATAGAAAAAAGCACTCATTAACAAACTGCATACAAAATGTTTCAAATCTGAAATGCATAGGAAATTCCAAGGATTGTCCCTCTGCGCAAACATCAAATTCAACAACTATCCATACAAAGAAGCACATCCAGAGGAATCAAAAGGAAGATGAGAAATCACAGTACCTGATTTTAACATTATGTCAAGGAAAGAGACACTAAAAATGTCAGAAAAGACAATCTTGCATGGCTTACACCACCCTTCCCCTACCCCTAGCAGTGCCACAACATTGTGCCAGGTGGAGAATCAGAGTGCCCGAGTGATGGCCAGTGCATTGATTAGAGAACTTTACATCAGAACGCACAGATGCTTTGGGAATGGAAACACAGCACATGGGAGAATACTGCTGGCACCCACAGAAGGAACATTTTGACCAGTCAAAGAATAAAAACCAATGTAATAAACAATCTTTACAATGAAAATATAAAATATTGATGATACAAATTGACATAAAAGCATACAGAGATATTCCATACTTATGGAATGGAAGAATCGATATTGCAAAAATATACATACTACCCAAAGCAATCTACAGATTCTATGAAATTTCTTTCAAAATGCCAATGAAATTCTTCACAGAAATAGAAAAAAAAAATGCCAAAATTTATATGAACCCATTACAAAAGATCCAGAACAGCTATAGACATACTGAGCAAAAAGAACAAAGGTAGAGGAATCACATTGCCTGACTTCGTATTACACTACAGAGCTGAGGAACCAAAACAGACTGGTACTGGCATAAAAACAATTACATAAACCAGTGGAATAAAATCAGAAATAAAACCACATTTTTATGGTCTTCTATTGTTTTCTATAGAAAACTCATTATCAACAGTGTTGTCAAGAACATACATTGGGGAAAAAAGAATCTTTTGGTGCTGGGAAAACTGGATATTTATATGCAGAAGACTGAAACTAGACCCTTAACTCTCACCATATTAAAAAAAAAAAACAAATAATTTCACAAAGAGGTGGGCAACACATAGAGAATATTTTATAAATGTTTTGTAAAATGTTGCCATGAAAATTTTATAAATAAAAATAGCCACAATTTCCCCATTTCCATATGTACAGCAACTTTAAACTACTAAGAGAAAATTGGGGAAACCCTTGAGGAAGTTTGTATGGACATGGACTTTTTGAGTAATACTGCCAGGCTCAGGTAACCAAACCATACTTGGACATATGGGATCACATCAAACTAAAAAGCTTCTGCACAGCAAGGGAAACAATGAAAAAAGTGAAAACACACTCACTGTGTTAAAGAATACATTTTCGAGCTACCTATCAGACAAGGGATTAATAACTATAAAAAATAAAGATGTCCAACAAGTCAATAGGGGAAAAATTAAATAATCTGAATAAAAAATGGGCAAAGGATCTGAAAAGACAAATGAGGAAAGATATCTGAAAAAAGGTCAACATCTTGAGTCATCAGGGAGATGCAAATGAAAACCACAATCAGATAACATCTCACTCAGTGAAAATTGCTTTTCTCAAAAAGATAGGCCACAATGAACATTGGTAAGGATGTCAAGAAAGGGAAACCCATGTATACTGTTGGTGGCAATGTAAATGAGTGTAAGCACTAGCAAGAGCATTATGGAGGTTCCACAAAACACTAAAAACAAAACTACCATATGACCCAGCAATCTCACTACTAGATATTTATCCAAAAGATGGACATTCAGTGTATCAAAAAAACACTGTTCTCCTGTGTTTATTGCTTCATTATTCATAGTAGCCATGATCTGGAATTGACTGAAGTGTCCATCAACATATGAATGGATAAAGATGTTGCAGTACATAATCACAATGGAATAGTATATAACCATTAAAAAAGACAAATTAAATTTTCTCATTTGCAAGAATGTGGATGGAACTGGAGAACATTATGTTAAATAAAATAACCCAATCACAGAAAGACAATAATTGTACATCTCATTCCTATCTGGTAACTAAATATTAAAAACAATCTATCTCATGGAGACTGAAAACAAAATGGTGCTTATCAGAGACTGGGAATCATAGCAGGATGGGGAGTTGGTTAGTGGGTGCTAACATATAGTTAGATACTTTGAAAGACTGAACAGTATTTGATAGCACAACAAAGTGACCATAGTCATTAATAAGTTAGGGTTTATTTTAATCACTGAAGGAATGAAATTAGAATGTTCCTAACACAATGAATTCATGAATGCCCGAGGTAATGGATGCTTCAATCACTCCAATTTATTTAATTCATATTGTATGCCTGCATCAGAATATCATGTGTACTCTGTAAATACATACAACTATTATGGACCCATAATAATTACAAATTAAAAATTAAAAATCTGAAATCTTGGTAATAATTTATATGTGCACATGACCACCCTCTTCTCATCCATCTGTCTTCCTCTTCGTAAAGTTATCATTTTTCTGAATTTCAAAACCATTCTTTTTTACCTTCATTTTTAAAAAAGGTTTATTGCTTTCATATGGATTTTTGAAATTTGTTTTCATTTACTGATTATTTTAACTAAAAATGATCTTATATGATGCATAAACTTTGAGAAATATGCTTTTATGTAATATAATAAATTTGCCTCTTGCAGATTCACAATATATTTCATCTTACTAATATGACAAAAACCAGAGTGCACTACAATTCTTTCCTAATTTGTTTTATATTTAATTTCTCACAACCTGATTAATCTAACTGATTCATTTTCTGTAAAAATTCCCACAGGAAAGTCCTGGGCAATAATATTAGTACATGCTGCTGTTTAAAATTGTAGTACAAACACTTAAGTGAACAATATAGTATTATTAATTATAGGTCACTGTGGCACAGCAGATATCTAGAACTTATTGTGTATAACTGAAATTTAATATTCATTGAATAGCAACTCCTCATTTCGCTCTCCCCTCAGCTTCTGACAACCAATATTCTACTCTTAATCTATGAGCCCAACTATTTTGATCTCATATGAATGTAATCATGTAGGATTTGTGCATCTGAGACTGGCTTATTTCACTTAGTATATGTATAATATTCTCCAGTTCATTCACTGACAAGCTGAAAGATCCTGTTCCACAATGATTCACTGATCATTAGTTACTGAGGATCACTTTTATTATAATTTGGCTTCAAACATAATGATAAAGAAGATCATCATGATGCTGCAAATTCAGACAAACCTTGAGACTAGGAGCCTGTGGAACATGCCAGTGACACAGCAAAAGCTGAAGAAAATAAAGAAGCTGACTATGTTGTGAAGAAATTTAAGAAAAAGAGTGGGGTGCCTCATGCCTATAATCCTAGCACACTGGGAGGCCAAGGTGGATGGATTGCTTGAACTCAGAGGTTTGAGACCAGCCTGAGCAAAAGTGAGAACCTGTCTCTACTAAAAACAGAAAAATTAGCCGGGCATGGTGGTACATGCCTGTAATCCCAGCTAGTTGGGAAGTTGAGGCAAGAGGGTCATTTGAGTCCAAGAGTTTGAGTTTACTGTGAGCTATGATGCCATGACACTCTAGCCTGGGCAACTGAGTGGGACTCTGTCTCAAATAAATAAATAAATAAATAAAATAAAAAAAGAGAGAGAGAAGCAATTGATAAAATAAGTTCTTATTTCTTTTTTTTTTTTTTTTTTTTTTTTTTTTTTTGTAGAGACAGAGTATCACTGTACCGCCCTCGGGTAGAGTGCCGTGGCGTCACACGGCTCACAGCAACCTCCAACTCCTGGGCTTAGGCGATTCTCCTGCCTCAGCCTCCCGAGTAGCTGGGACTACAGGCGCCCGCCACAACGCCCGGCTATTTTTTGGTTGCAGTTTGGCCGGGGCTGAGGTTTGAACCCGCCACCCTCGGCATATGGGGCCGGCTCCCTACTCACTGAGCCACAGGCACCGCCCAAGTTCTCATTTCTTTAAAGAAATGCTTCTGGAAAGATGTGCAGATGTATCTCGGTCATCGGCAAGTTATATAAAGAAAGTTAATATCCAACAAGTTATATAAAGAAAGTTAATATCCAACAAATATTTTCCTGTTAACCTTCAAGTGGAATTGTACAAATAGAAGCCAAACATTCTTAAAAGCATAATAATACAAAAAGGAAGAATTTGACTCTCTCCAGCTCCATTTGAAAAGAGATATTCGATGATCCATGCAGTTTAAGGGTTTGGAAAAGATGAATGTAAATGAAAACAAAGTTTTTAGAAGGCAATTTCCAAGGAACTGCAAAATTGAGGGTAATAAACAATGTGAAGAAAAAAGCCATGTAAATGTGATCCTCATTGCTGACTATTTTTAAAATGCTAATATTTTCTAATACATGACTCAGAACTATGAATAACCTATTTTAATACTTTGAAAAGGTGTCAAACGTCTCGGATGTTGCTAAATATATACGTTTTACAAGAGAATTTCTCTTTGAATCCATTGAGTTCTTCTTCAAATGAGGTGTTAATGGAAACATATAAAATGAGGTTGGATTCAGATAATTTTAATCTAACTTTTTTCACCAGTTAGAAATAATAAACAGTATAGAGGAGCAGGTAGATTGACAGCAAGAGAGAATATCACTGTGAAAATCATTAAGCAGCAGAAATAGCATGTAGAACATTTTTTTAAACTGCTTTTGCGTTCCTAAAATGCCTGAGGATAGAATGCTGCTATATGTTTCTTTCCGTGTTGAAATTGTTGATGATTAGGAACTGGTGTATTTTTTCAGTGAGAACCAAGTCTCATGATTCATATTCTACTTCATAAAAGAAGCATTTGAAAGACGGCAGTAATTGCGATGAAGAGTTTTAAGATGTCTGTGATGAAATGGAAGAAATGATTATGGAAGAGGATGATGAAGTAGCACAACATTATCAACTGCAATGTCAATGTGAGCTGCAGTGACTCAGGCTATATATACTATAGAAAATAACCATCAGTACAAAGGTCTGGGCATAAATAATAATTACTCAGAGCCTTATATTGTTTTGTTTGCTATGTTTTGAAACTTATTTGTAATGTTTTCAAAACAAATTCATTGCATTTAGAATCTTAGAGAAAGAGAGAAGGAGGGTGGGGGAAAGGAAGAGCAAAGAGAGGGAAGGAAGGAAGCGGTGGGGTCTTAGTGTGTGACACATCTTGTACCCTCAATGAATCCCTAACAATAAAGTTTTCAGAAATAAAATAAAATAAAAAATAGAATTTTATAACAACATTTTGCAAGAGAGATATGTAGGATATATATTCATTTGCTATTTAGGCTTTGAGTCCTGTGAAGTACATTAGCAAGTTGCTGTGAAATATATCAGGACCTTAATTTAACTAAGGCATACAGGTACTTAGAAAATGTTCTTCAAGAGCAGCTAAGTTAATTTTTAAGCTAGTTCACATGAGCAACTGTTTTTTACTAGGTAGTACAAATATTATCTCTTGTATTTACTGAAAATGCTTTTTAAATTTTGACTTTCACATATTGCTAAAGGGAGAGAAATATCCCCAGACGTATAATTGATGCTATAATTATAACTTTACTTGATGATTTTGTATTACGTAACTGTCAGGAGTCTCTAAGACCCTGGAGTTGTCCAGGTGACCTCCAGTCACTTAGTGGAACTATCATGTGCAACCAAGTTGAAGTAAAGTATGATATGGGGACGTGGAATTAAAGCAGCTGGGACTCCAATGCAACAGAGAAAGAAGCATAATTTATGTGAAGTGAAACATACACTTTCCCAGTGAGTTTGGGAAAGGGTCCCCTTCTTAAGAGGAGACCTTGACCCAAAGACAGTACACCAATGTAAGTATTTCATCTTAGCTCCCCCAATAATTATCTATAAGAGTTTTTCATTTCTCCCTGAGGTCCTTAGGTCACCTTGTCTACTTCGTATTGGTTCCAGGTGACCTTTGTTACCACATGTGGCCCATTTACCTTTATATGTCAACAATAATTGCTACTTGGTGTTTTCCAGGTATGGTATAGTGGTTACCAGTAGCTTTGTGATGTTTGTGACTCTTGCTGTGGGCACTGTTCTGTAACCTGTGACCATTACTCTACTTTGTGGTGTTAGAAATTACAATTTGTGGAAAATAAGTCACACGTGATCGACTGAAACTCATTGTTTGACATAGGGCATTTGCCTAAAAGGTCATGATACCAGAATTTCTTCTTCAGGAGGACCTTGGTCTCAGAGATTGGAAGAATGAATCCACCGACCACAGATCAGTGGTAAGACAAGATTTATTTTACAAAAAAGAATACAGAAAAAAATCACCAGAGTTCCTGGCAGAAGGATAAACCCAATGGGAAAAAAATCTCTTCTCTCTGGGTCCTTTGTCTAGGGCTATATAATAAATAGCTCAACAAATGAATAGATACAATCTCTTGTTCCCAGGCCTAGGAAATGGGGGTTCCGGGTTCAGCCACAAGTGCAAGAGGGGGGAGAGAGAGGCCTGGGTGGAGAGACTCCACTGCACTCCCTGAGCTGGCAACCTGGATGTGTCTCTGCAGCGGTTGTCCCGCCCTTTCCTCTACTGGAGCTCCCTGCGCACACCCCATCTACCCTCCCCACCCCGACTCCCGCCTACCCTCCAACCCGTTGGTGGTTCCTCCGCCCGCCGCCAGAAAACCAACACCCCCAAGGTGAAGAGCAAAGGTCCCTCCCTCAGCTCCAGCTGCACCGGCTGGGGCGCCACCCACCCACTCGGTATCAGTCAGAAGCCCAGACTTTTCTCCTACTTCCCTGTAGCCTCTTTTTGTCCCTAATCAGTAACAGTTGAAAGTCATTCATATTAACATCGTTTATCTTTAAACGTAAATAGAATCTTAATTTCATCTGAAAGAAAAATTCTGAATCTATAGCTTGTAACTCTCTAGGAGTTGGCTTTTACCTATGGGGCCTTTTCTTACATTCACATTCATCTGGTTGGGATTCATCTTTTGCTTATCAGAGAGTTGTTATCAACCTTTGACATGTGCTATGATCTCCTGGTACTCCTGAAAGGTATCAAAATTCAAAGAGCCACCCCAAATTATCAGAATCTGAGGATGTGGAGTCCACAATTTTTTTTTTCTGATTTCTGCTGTCTTGCTATGATTTTAATGCATGGTGGAGATTGACAACGACAGAGTTAGAGGGGTTGCAGGCATTCTTAAAAGGGGGAAGTAGCTGCTTTCAAATTCGTACTTGAAATTAAAGTCTTCATTGTTTTCTTTGGCCATTTTATCATTTGCAAAAAGCCACTAAATCATTTTGATGCCATAATATTAAACACGATGCATAATATGGCATCATGGTGCCATAACAAGATCACACAGCAAACTGATATTTAAACAGTAAAGCAATTTTGAAGGATTTTTTTTTTTTTTTTTTTAAGAATTGTCCTCTAAATACAGTAATGACTTACTAAAGTAGTAATTTTTCTCGGTATAGTATAACCGACTACATACAGTACTAACCAGAGTAGCTTTTTTCCTTAATGTAAAATGTTCACTGAATTTCAAATATAAATAAATTCTATATAGTCTAAAAATGTATTTTTATTTCCTTATGTCAATTTTAGCTTATAGTAATGAGCTAAAAAAGGGTTTAGAATATCTTACAGCAGCATTCACTACATGGAACTATATTAATGGAAAAATGTTTGAGAGGTCTCTTAATTTAATGGGACATTTTATTATGTTTAAATAAAGGTTTCTTTACAAATGATGTCTTTCTTCTGCTAGATAGAATCAGATCTAAAAAGCAGTAGAAAAAAAAAGCACGAGAAATCTGTCAATAACGCCCAGGAGTCCTATAAAATGTTTTCGTTTCTTTCATGGTCTGTGATGCTTCATAAGGTTTCTTAATCTAAACTGCAGTTCACGTTGCTATTCTGAAACAGCTCACTGCTCAGTAATTTCTCTTCTCGCTGTGGCATAACAACCACAAATGCAGGTTATTCTGGGAACTGGGATTTGCTTTGCATAAATGATATTTTAAAAACATTGTCCAAATGAGATTAATTTATAATAGAAAAATTATTTTTCAAACAAACATAAAACTGAGATTTGAATGCTTTTCTAGTTAAAAGACTAAAATTATCATTTGGTGGTTAGAGATTTCTCTGGGGGACCAAAAATAAATAAATGTATAAATAAATAAAACTACAACAGAAAAAATAAGATGCAAAAGCCATCACAAAAAATAAGGTTTTATTTATAAACAAGGAATATTTATAAGATGCTTCACAAATTTTACTTTAATAACTTTTTAAAATGACACTAGGAAAGAGAATGACAGATTACATTTTTCCTGAGATTTCCTGTTATTCTGTAAATGACTTGTATTTCTTTTCAACTAGGCCCAGTACCACAGTTTATTCCATTCAGTGTTGATGGACACTTGGGTTCTTTCTACATCTTCATGATTGTGAACTGAATGCTATAAACATTCTAGGGCAAATGTTCTTACAATAAAATGATTTTTGTTTTTTTACGTCTGGATTGATACTTGATAATCAAATTGTACGATCAAATGGAAAGTCTACTTTTAGCTCTTTGAGGATTCATTCGCCACACTTCTTTCCACAAGGGCTATTTTAGTTTTCAGTGACACTAATAGTGCATAAGTGTTCCCTTCTCTGCATACTACAACAGCATCTGCAGGTTTGGGACTTTGTGATGCGTGCTATTCTCACTGGGGTTAAGCAATATCTCAAAGCAGTTTTGATTTGCATTTCTCTGATGATTAGGGATGATGAGCACTTTTTCATGCGTGTATTGGCCATTCATCTGTCCTTTTGGGAAAAGATTCTGTTCATGTCTCTTGTCCAGTGGTTAATGGAGGAGAGTCATTCTTAAAATTTTTGGTCCTCGAATCTTAGAAGCTAATTTCTATGATGTTACATACTATGTGTATGTTGTATTTTATTTATTTGAAAGCTGAAATCTCTCAGGTGGTGAATGTTACATTGTAATGGATAGTAGGTAAATAATAAAATATATTCATGAATGGAATGTACTAATGGAACTTCTCTTATAGAAGCTTGAACACAATTGTGTTGTAACAATTATGTTATAGTAGAAAGAAGCAATAAAAAGTATTGATTTACTGAAAAAGAAGATGTGTGTGTGTGATTACTTTTAAAGTTGGCAAAAGTCTGTCAGGTTTTGTAATTCTTACTCTAATAAAATATTTTCTTATTCATATTCTAAACATAAATTTAGTTTCTTTTTTTTCATAAGCAAACCAGAAATATTTTAATGGAAAGCTTTAATGGATTCAAAGTTGTCATAAAAATCTTCATAGGTATCACCTTGAATTCTAATAGTCTCTGGGTGACAGTGACTATATGAGAATTGAATGCAATGTGGTCGTTAATTTTTTCGTTCTACTTGGCCAATAAAATATACTAGGTAATAAAAAGTCGTGTTAGTGTTTTTGCTAATTTTCATGATTTAAATGTCTTTAAATTTCTTCTCATAGCTCTATTCAATTAATCAATATATCTAAGGGTTGAATTAAACTGAATAAATCAGTTAACAAAAAAACAGATGCACAGCAATTGTAGGTAGAAAATACATTGTTAGTAATTCTATCACACTAGTAGCCAGTTTGTTTCTACATAATATGTGTTTTAAAAAGAAGAGATATTTGGTTTTCTTTATTGTGTCTTATTTATGTTGCCAAAATTTATTCATGTTCTAGGCCAAAATATTTTCCAATTTTTTTTTTCATTTTTATGCTGAGATTTAATGAAGAATGGACAATGAAATCAAAATGTGATTGGATGATCTAATGGTATTAGACTGGGTGGAGGAAACCCAGCAAGGCCATCTGTTCAGATTCTTCTAGGCCTCTCCTTCCACCTAGGTATTGGGTAGGACCCCTCTGGAATGAGGATCTTATGACCTACTTTTATTTTTATTTTTATTTTTTTAATGTTTTTTTTTTTTATTAAATCAAATACACATAGATCATGAATACATTTATGCATATGTGGGGTACAATGTGTTGATATTTTTTATACAATCTGACATGGTTACATCAAACCTTTTCACCTCATTTACTTGATTATTGTGTTAAGACATTTATGTTCTACATTTGACATTTTGACTGTACCCATGTCTCAAAACCAATCCTTAATGACATTGGCTTGACTTCTAAAATACTCCAATCATATGTTCACATTTCTTAAAAAGTAAAAAAAAAAAAAAAAAAAAACAAATCTCTTAATTTTCATGTTCTGTTAATATCTCATTTTCCAGATTAGTCACATCAAGCTTGGGGAAGAAAAAGGAAATATGTGAGCTTATTATTATCCCTGGCAAACTTGATATACATGTAATTCATACCAGTGAGGTATTCAAAATGATAGGTCATACACTTTTACTTCTCATTACTGACAAGCTGTTATTATTGTCCTGACAACCATGCAAGTTATATTATTGAAATTATTATACTATGATATAAATTGAACAATAACATCTAAATTTAAATTGTTTTTCTTTTGACTAAAATAATACAATTAATTTGTTTTATATTTGTAAAATACAGAAAACCATCAAGAATCTTTTTTGCCCTTTCACTATTCTAAGTTCATTATTGGCATTTTGATGTTTCTCTAAGTTCTTAGTCTTAAATATATTGATACAAGGCAACATGAGTGAAAGAGATGGAGAGAGGGAGAGAGCATGGGAGAAAGGAAAATCTACATAAGAGATAACTTTAAAAATTCACCCATCGATGCAGAGGTGAACTCTTTACACTAACAAAACCATACATGGATCAATAATATTCACATTAGAAGCAATTGCATTAGAAATAATAGGCTAAAAGTAAATGCATTGTTCATTTTCATTGTAAGGATCATAGTATTGACTGGTATTTGATCATTCTTTTACTTCATCTTAAAATACATAGCCTGCTTCATAAGGTAAACCTAATCTGATGCCTCAGGCTATCACACACTAATCTGATGCCTCAGGCTATTATTTTATTAAGATATTACCTGTCCCTTTGAATGTGTTATCAATGTGAATTTCATATGTTCTACATGTTTCAAAAACAAAGCTTTCTATTCACATTTTCATCCTCTGGGCACAGAGAAATGTGACATTCTCTAGCGTTTCATGACTAATCTATAAAATAAGAAATAATCAAAATTTCACAGGTTATACGATTCCTACTGAACTGTCACCTCAGGAGCAGTGACCAAAAGCTTATTTGTTGAGATATCATTCATCCAAATGTATCTCTGCCTGTGTCTCTGAATAACCATGAGGAGTAGAAAGTCACCTCCTCAATCCCACCATCAATCAAGATAGAATATATGGAAGTAAGGGTACATTAACTTTTCCCGTATAAAGAACATTAAATACAGAATTTCATTAGTTATTAGGACATATGCTAGTCTTTTTAGTTTATAAAGAAAACATTCTCCAAAATAAAAGATAATCTAATTAACATTTTCAATACTATTAATAAATCATTGAATAGAGAAAAAACCTACATTATTTATGCATTTATTTATATTTTTAATTTTCCTTTGTTACATATATAAAACTTTATAAATTTACTTAGATGTAATTTTAGCTTATAAAATGTAATATATTTTTCCATTGTTTTATACTTAACATTATTACACAATTTTCAATGTTATTAAATATTCTTACAAAAAACAAATTAAATTGTTACATAGTTTTTTATTATATTTATGTATCAAAATCTTCCGCTTATGAATATTTAACTTGACTAAGATTTCTTACAGTTATGAACAATACCAAGATGAATATGCATAGATATTCTGTGAAGATACATATCATCATACTTATAGCAAGAGTAATTAGCATAACATTTAAGAAGCAGTTAAGTATGTAGGTACATTATTCTTTTGGGCAGATATGCTCATTTTTTATCTTCTTTTTATGATCGGTTATATTACATTGATTCTTCAGTGATATGCACTTAGTTGATTTAAGAGAAATACCATATGTACTCACCTCTTTTAGTAGTAATTCCACATTACAATTATACCATCTGAATTAATTAAATATGACTTCTAAATAATGTGTATTTGTCATTCACAGCACAGTACCTTATCTCTATGTATTCTATCTTACTATGGCTAGAGAAATTATGAACAATGCTGTTTTTAAATATTGTTTTCACAGCAGCTTCATTCCAAAAAAATTTTTTAATAAATCAGTCAAAGAAGTCCTCAATACAAAGAATCAAGAAAAGATGAATATATTTAAGTCCACTTTTTCAAAAAATAAAAACAAAATAAAGAGATAAAATAATCTCCATCTTTGGTGACATTATCTCTATCTCCAACAAATAGTAAAACATAATTGCCAAATATTGTAATATCTAGAATAAAATAAAGATAATTGATGAAAATTAGCAAATAGTTCTTCAAAACCCCAGAACAGAGTGTTGTGTTTTTATAATACTGAAAAGTCTTTCCAAAAGATCTTTTGATTAGAGCAATGATACACAGGGGAAAGAATAAAGCCATGGAGAAAACTGAGAATGCTCATGTAGAGACAACATTCAACAAGTTGGAGAGGCAGGATGATTAAATGGCTGTTCTTTTGTCTCCAACCAAACTTTCCTCATAAGGCAGATTGTTAGAAGGGCAGTTTATTTGCTCTTCCAGGGCAAATAAAAAATAAGTTTGCTTACAGTGTGCTCAAGATTAAAATCAAAACTTAATGAAAATATTAACAAAAACTCGGAATTGATGTTTATAAATTCTTTTTAATCCTTTTTAAAATTCTCTTTACATAATTGACCATCAAATAGTTGACCTCAATAACAACAAAATAATAATTATGAAAGAGTTATATTTTACTTGTTTTTTTTTAAATTATGTAATATTTAATTGAATTATGGAACTATAATAGCAACTGAAACTAGCTTAAACAGGTTTGAGAAGCACAATTATTCTTGATGAGCACACCTCAGCAGATAGGGGCAGAAGTGCTCAAGTATTTTAGAGAATAATCCATTAGCATGGAGTGCCAATGATTTGCGGTTTGGTCAATGCAGAGTCAATTCAGGAAGATCAGCTAATAAATGTTATGGTTAACTTAGGAATTTAACAATAAATATTTAAGTCCTGCTTGTTGAAAACTATAAAATTAAATTGAGGAACATAATTTTTTTTTCTTTTGGATAAATACCTAGTAGTGGGACAGCAGGATCAAATGGTAGGTCTACTTTTAGTTCTTTGAGGACTCTCCATACTACTTTCCATAGAGGTTGTACTATCTTGCAATCTCACCAATACTAAATTGGAACTAGTTGATCAACACCTACATGCTCACAGGGAAGTAAAACTCAATGAAATTCAAGTAGGGAGGAGGGAGATAAGAAATTGGCTTAGTGTATACTTTCTGGGTAAGTACACACCTGTGATTCCAACTTAGGATCAATTTTATTACCCTAAAAGAGATGTTGAAGTTTCAGCCTCCTGTTCCTCACAATGTGATGTTATTTGGAAATAAGATCATTGCAGATAAAACTGGTGAAGATGAGGTCATACTGGAATAGGTTAGGGCTTCATCCAATATGATTAGTGCCCTCATTAGAATTTAAAATGCCATATTCTCACTCAGACATCAAAGGAAAATGCCATGTACTGACAATGGCAGAGAATGAAGTGCTGTGTTGCAAAACAAGGCATACCAAGGATTGTCATGTACCACGATAAGACAGAAAGATTCAAGGAAGGATTCTTTCCTACAGTTTTCCTAGGAAACATGGCCCTATCAATACCTTCTAGTCTTCAGAACTGTGAGAAAATATCTGTTGTTTTTTTTTTTTTAGCAATTTGTTTTGTGGTCATTTGTTAAAGCAGGTCTAGGAAACTAACATGGTAACTATGTACACAAATTTCATAAAATAAGGAAAAATATAAAAATATAGTACAAGGAAATTAACTATGGATAATTAAACAACACTAACATTGCTCATAAACCTCTATTTTTTTTTTTTCAAATAAAATGCTCTAAAAATATTATATTTCTGTGAATTGAAATAAATGATGAAACAAGAGAAATTGTCCTCTCTGGGTATCTTCTGGCTGTTGGGATGAAGTGTCCTCCTGAGAGGGCTTTTCTGGTCCCCAGCATGGATTTTTGAGATCACAAAGGCTAATAACTCATCACCTCAGCTCACTGGAGGTTGCTCCTACTCTGAGGAGTCCTTTCTCTGCCACACACTCGAATCTGTGGTTGGCAATTTCCTTTTGATGCTGTGCCAGAAGTCTTCTGACAACCAGTTAACAGAACTCAGAGGAAAGGTGCTGTGGGCAGTACTGTAGGCATTTTCTGTTGGATAATAGTGTATTTTATATTTCTTATATTTTGGCTTGAAAAATGGAAAGGCCAGATGTGTTGGAGCACCATGGAAGACTAGACACATGTACTTATCAGCCACTCACAATAAGATAGGGGAAAGAGGATTTCAGCCACCTCTGATGAGGAATCCTACCCAGAAACATCACTGTGGAGTCGCAGGGAAGCAGTAGGGGACTCAAGGAACCAACAAGGAGATCTGGAGCAGAAGAAGACCAGAACAGAAGGTGAGTGCCTGGGTATGGGCAAAGGTAGGCTGGCCCTCCTACAGAGAACTAGAGACAGGAAAGAAAGAGCTGTCCTGTAGTTTTTGTTTTTGGACTGGGCTGCTTGCTGAAGCTGCCTCAGAAGGGCTTAAGTGAGTGAGTAAACTTAAACTTGAATCGCAACCAGTTCCAAGATTGAATATTACTGTGAATACCAGTTCACACTGGGTGGAACTCCCATTGACTTGGCTACTATCAGGGTGCTGGCATTATGGAAGGCTGCTGGAAGAATACTGCAGAGGGTCCTACTGCATGGCTTCTTCTGTTGTGCCTGCTGAGCTCAGGTAGCCATCTATGGGTTGAGATGAATTCCCCTAGCACCCTTGGGAAAGGCCACTTTGTTGTCAGGGGGCACTGTTCGGAAATCAAGACCTACCTCCTAAGAAATTTAATGGGAGATTCAGGAACCCAATCCTACAGGGACTAAATGCTGGTGAAGTTATCAAGCCTTGATTGAGGGCAAATAAGTCAGAAAGACAGGACTGGGTCTTCTCAGGAACTAGATAGTGGCTTCCAACCCCTATCTTATACAGCATAACTAGTGTGTGTGTCATCTCCTAACACCAAGCATCTCTCTCTTTCTCTCTCTCTCTCTTGCTCTCACTCTCTCTATATATACAAACAAACAGACTGTGCTCTCTTTCTCTCTACATAAACAAACTCCATCCCTCCCCACAGATTTCTTTTTTCTTTTCTTCTCATAATTTTTTTTGTAGGTTTTGTTGTTTTATTTTGTTTAGTTTTGTGTTGGTCAGTTGTTTTTTATTTTTTATTTATTTATTTTTTTACTTTCTTCAAAATCAAGGGCTCCTCCATTTTTGTTGCAATTTTTTAGCCCCTCCTTTCTTCTTTCTTTTTTTAAATACCTCTCCTTTTTCTTTCATTTGGTAGAGATTTGTCCACTTTTCTCATATTTCTCATAATTTTTTCATACAAATAATATATCCCTTTTTTATATCATCTTATATAATTGTACTTTTAATTTTCTCTATCTATTTTTATTATTTTTTTCTTTTCTCTGAGGGCTGGTTGGATCACATCATTGGTCTGGTTGGGGTATTATGACATTGGTCTGTCTCAAGCAGGCCATGCATTTATAATCTAGGGTATTCTTAAAGCTTTGGCCTTTGGAAAGAAAGTATTCGTAGATCCCCACTGTAATACTGCTGATTTTTTTTTTAATTGTTAAATTATAGCTGTGTGTATTAGTGCAATCAAGGGGTACAATGTGCTTGTTTCATATACAATCTGAAATATTCTCGTCAAACTGTTCAAGGTAGCATTCATGGCATTTTCTTAGTTACTGTAGGTAGACATTTGTATTCTGCATTTAGTAAGTTTCGCCTGTAACCATTCTAAGATGCACCATAGGTGTGGCCCCACCCATTACTCTCCCTCCACCCTAACCTCCCCCCCTCTTCCCATCCCTTGGCCCTTTCCCCATATTCTTGTGCTATAGTTGGGTTATAGCCTTCATGTGAAAGCTATAAATTAGCTTCATAATAGGGCTGAGTACATTGGATACTTTTTCTTCCATTCCTGAGATACTTTGCTAAGAAGAATATGTTCCAGCTCCATCCGTGTAAACATGAAAGAGGTAAAGTCTCCATCTTTCTTTAAGGCTGCATAATAGTCCATGGCATACATGTACCACAATTTGCTAGTCCATTCGTGGGTCGATGGGCCCTTGGACTTCTTCCAGACTAGCAATTATGAATTGGGCTGCAATAAACATTCTGGTACAGATGTCTTTGTTATATGGTGATTTTTGTTCTTCTGGGTATTTGTTGCTCTCTTTCTTTCTTTGTTCTTCTTCTAGACTTTCCTTCAATTATTTCCTTTCTCCCACTTCTTTTTTTATTTTTTTACTTTTTATTTCCTTTCTCTCTTATTGCTATTTATACTTCTCTTATACCAAAAGGTCACTTCAACACCTATGTTCAGAGACAAGGTAATTTAAAGCTCAGGAAGTATTGAGAGTAAAAAGTAGGAGAAAGAAGTGATCAAGAAGAAAACACACATGAGGTGGGACCAACAGAAAAATTCTAGCAACATGAAAAACCAGAATCTTCCAGTTTCTTTCTTTTTTTTTTTTTTTTTAGGCTGGGGCTAGGTTTGAATCCACCACCTCCAGCATATGGGACCAGCACCCTACTCCTTGAGCCACAGGCACCGCTCGAATCTTCCAGTTTCAATTAGGAAACTTACAGATGCAGTAGAAAGTATTAATAACAGATTAGATCAAAGAGAAGAAACAATCTCAGAGCTAGAGGATAAAGCTTTTGAGCAAACCTGGGCAGTTTAAGAGACATAAAGGAAGAGAGAGAAAGTAGAACATACATTCAGAGAACTATGGGACTTTACAAAGTGCTCAAACATAAGAATTATAGGTATTTATGAAAGGAAAGAAGAACGTCCCAATTGAATGGAAGCCTTACCCGAGGATATCATAAATGAAAATTCCCAAGTGTCACTAAAGTTTCTGACACACTCCTTTTAGAGGAACATCAAACCCAAGGTCATCTCAACACAAATAGAGCTTCTCTAAGACACATTGTAATGAACTTGTCCAAAGTCAATATGAAAGAGAAAATTCTGCAAGCAGCCAGGGATAAATGCCAATTGACTTTCAGGGTCAGATCCATCAGGGTGACAGTAGAGTTTTCATCTGAAACTTTCCAAGCCAGAAAGGAATGGTCATCACCTTTTACTTCTTTTTTTTTTTTTTTTTTTTTTTTGGCCGGGGCTGGGTTTGAACCCACCACCTCCGGCATATGGGACCAGCGCCCTACCCCTTTGAGCCACAGGTGACTTCTTAAATACAACAATTTTCAGCCAAGAATTATGTATGCTGCTAAACTAAGTTTCAAAATTGGTGGAGAAATAAAACTGTTACTTACATGCAAACATTAAAGAGATTTGCCACAAAAAGACCAGCACTAAAGGAAATATTTAGACCTATTCTTCACATTGACCATCACAGTGGACCACTAGCAAACACCCAGAAAATAAAGGACAAAACAAAGCTTTCGCAATGATGCAAAGAATAAAACTAAGCAATAGACTTTCACAAAATGAGATGACTAGAACTTCATAACACTTATCAATTCTCTCGATAAATGTAAAAATCTTGAATTACCCTCTGAAGAGTCTACACACCTAACATTGAAATACAAAACAAGACTCTGGGTGAAGGGATGAAGAACAATATTTCAGGCAAAATAGAAATACAAAGAAAGGAGGGGTCACAATCTTATTTTCAGATACAAGTGGACTTAAAGCAACTAACGCTAAAAAATTCGAAGACAGTCACTTCATACCGGTAAAGGGACTAATATAACAAGAGGATATATATATATCCGAGAAAGAGAAACAGAGAGCATCACTTTGTGATCCTAAGTAGAGCATGATGTCATAGCTCACAGAAATCTCAAATTCTTGGGCTCAACTTATGCTCTTGCCTCAGCCTCTCAAATAGTTGGTAAATAGCCATTTACCACAATACCTGGTTATTTCTAGAGATGGTTTCTTGCTCTTACTGAGGCTAGTCTAGAACTCCTGAGCTCAAGCAATCCACCCACCTCACCCTCCCAGAGTACTTGAATTATAGGAAAGAGCCACTGCACCTGGCCTAAGACCACAAGGACATTTTAATTCTGAATATTTATGAACCCAACTTAAATTGTCCCAGATTTATGAAACAGCCCTTGATTGGTCTAAGCAATAATAAAACTTATAACACCATAATAGCTAAGGACTTCACCACCCTTCTGACAGAACTGGACAGGTCTTCAACACAGAAATTAAAGATACAAGGAACTTAAAGATTACCCTAGAATAATAGGGATTAATAGACATATACAGCACATACCACTCCAAAGCTAAGGAATATGTTCTCATCAGTTCATGGAACATACTCCAAAATAGACCACATCTAGGGCACAAATTAAACCCCACAAAATTAAAGACTTGAAATTGTACCTTGTATCTTCTCAGACCACAAGGCGATAAAGGTGGAACTAAACTCCAAAAAAAATTTTCATCCCCACACAAAAGTAAGGAAATTAAACAACCTTATGCTAAATGAGAGTTGTGTCAACGAAGAGATAAAGAGGAAATTATTAAATCCCTGGAAGATAACAACAATGAAGCTACAAGATACATAAACCTTGTGATACTGCAAATCAGAGAAAATGTACTGCATTAGAGGCCTACATACAAAAAAAAAAAGAGAGAGAGAATATCATCAACCTAATGAATCATATTAAGGAAAAGAACAAACAATCCAATCCAAAACCTGGCAGAAGAAAAGAAATAACTTAAAATTAAATCATAAATGAAAAAAATTGAAAATAAAAGTATCATTCAGAAAATTAATGACAGAAAACATGATTCTTTAAAAAGATAAATAAAATCAATAAAACTTTGGCCCAATTAAATATAAACAGAAACGTAAAATCTCTAATAACCTCAATCAGAAATGAAAAGGGAGAAATAACAACTGATACCACAGTTAGAAGACATTATTTCTGAGTACTACAAAACACTCTGTCCTCAGAAATTTGACAATGGGAAGAATGTGGACCAACACTTGGAATCATATCAGCTTTCTAAACATAACAAGGGAGAAGCATATGTCTTCAATAGACTGATAGGAAGCACTGAGATTGCAGAAACAACAAAAAAGCCTTCAAAAAAAAAAAAAAGCCCCAGGACCAGATGGCTTCCTATCAGAATTCTATTACACCTTCTAAGAAGAGTTTGTACTTATACTACAGAACCTATTTTAAAACTCTGAGAAGGAAGGAACCTTCCCTGACAGTTTCTACGGATCAAAAATTATCCTGATACCAAACCAGGAAGGGGCCAAACAAAAAGGAAAACTACAGACCAATTTCTCTAATAAATATTAATGGAAAAATACTCAACAAAATCTTAGCTAATAGATTCCAGCCACACATTAAAAAATTATACATCATGATGAAGTAGGCTTCATCCCCAGGATGTAAGGCTGGTTTAACATATGAAAATCCATAAATGTGATTCACCATATCAATAGAAGAAAAACAAAGAAGAGACCATATGATCTTCTCAGTAGATGCAAAAAAAGCATTTGACAAAGTTCGACATCCTTTCCTAACAAGAATGCTTAAGAAAATAGGCATATGTGGCACACTTCTTAAACTGATAGAAGCCATCTATAACAAAACCACAGCCAACATAATACTGAATGGACTGGGACTGAAATTATTTCCACCTAGAACAGGAAGAAGATAAGGATGTCCATTACCACTACTATTCAACATAGTTTTGTAAGTTCTAGTCAATGCAATCAGGCAAGAGAAAGATATAAAGGACATCCAAATGGGGCAAAGGAAATCAAACTCTTGCTCTTTGCTGATGATTTGATTTTACACATAGAAAACCCAGGGACCCAACAACTAGATTTCTGGAGGTATTCAAGAAATACAGTATTATCTCAGAGTAGAAAATCAAAGTCCACAAATCAGTCGCCCCTATATACACCAATAACAGCCAAGTCAAGAATCTAATCAAGAACACAATTCTCTTCACAGTAGCTTCAAAGAAAAGAAAAAAAGAAAAGAAATACATAGGGATATACCTAACAAAAGGAGTTCTACAATGAGAATCATGAAACCCTAAGAAAATAAATGCAAGAAGACAATAACGAAGGGAAGAACATACCATACTCTTGGCTGGGAAGAATAAGCATTGTTAAAATGTCTATTCTATCCAAAGCAATCTACAGAATCAATGCAATCCCCATTAAAATACTAAAACCATACTTTGAAGAACTGGAAAAAATAGTTGTTAATTTGTATAGAACCAGAAAAAAACCTAGATAGCAAAGGCAATTTTTTTTTTTTTTATTGTTGGGGATTCATTGAGGGTACAATAAGCCAGGTTACATTGATTGCATTTGTTAGGCAAAGTCCCTCTTGCAATCATGTCTTGCCCCGATAAAGTGACACACACCAAAGTGGAGTTATCCCTCTATCAGACGTTAGGTTATAATACAAGTCCACAGTGATTAAAACATCATAATATTGGGACAAAAATAGAGACATAGACATATGGAACTGAATAGCAAAGCCAAGAGGTGATGCCAGTCTCTCTTACAGCCATCTATTCTTTGATAAAGCAAACAAATGAATACACTGGGGGAAAAGAATCCCTATTCAACAAATGGTGCTGGAGAACTAGATAACCACATGTAATAGACTGAAGCTGTACCTGCACTTTTCACCAAAAATTGACTCAAGGTGGATAAAAGATTTAAATCTAAGACATAAAATGATAAAAATTCTTGAAGAAAGCATGAGAAAAATAATATCTCCCAGTAATATCTGCCTGGGGAAAGATTTCATGAAGAAGACTTCAGGGGCAATCTCCAACAACAACGAAAATTAACCGATAGGACTTAATTGAGCTGAAATGCTTCTGCACAGCTAAGGACACAATAATGAAAGCAAATAGACAACCTGCAAAATAGGAAAAGATGTTTGCATGTTACATATCTGAAAAAAGGCTTGATAACTAGAGTCTACAGAGAAATCAAATTGATCAACAAAAAAACCCAAACAATTTCATTTATCCCTGGACAAGAGAGATGAACAGAACCTTCTCTTATGAAGAAAGACAAATGCTTAACAAACATATGAAAAAATATTTATCATCCCTAATCATCAGAGAAATGTAAATCAAAACCTAACCCCCATGAAAATAGCCCACATCACAATGTCCCAAAGTTGCAGATGCTTGCATAGATGTGCAGAGAGGTGAACACTTTTACACTGATGGGACTGCAAACTAATAAAGCCTCTTTGGAAAGAAGTATGGGGAATCTTCAAAAAACTCAAATTAACATCATATTTGATCCTGCAATCTAGGCATCTACCCAGAAGAAAAAGAAATTATTTGCACTAGATTGTTTATTGCAGTTCAATTTATAATCATCTAAGCAACCTAAATTCTAATCAAACTAGGAACGGATGAACAAACTGTGGTATATGTATACCGTGGAATACTATTCAACCACAAAAAACATGGAGACTTCACATCTTTTGTATTAAATTGGATGGAGTTGAAACACATTCATCTTAGTAAAGTATTATAAGAATGGAAAAGCAAATATCCAATGTATTCAATAATAACATGAAGCCAATAGATAATCTAATACACACCCACATAAGAGAAAATCTCACTTTAATTCAAGTAGAGGGTAGAGGAATGAGACAGGGAAGAAAGGGGCACATGGGAGGGGACTGGTGTGATCCCACTTAATGGGCACAATGTAAGGGTATATGGAATGTCTCTTGTGGGCTGGAAAGGAATACAAAAAAGGGCTCTACCTAACAAATGCAAATGTTATAACCTAGTTGTGTGTATCATCACATTAACCTAAAATTAAACAAACAAACAAAAAAAAAAGGCAAGAGAGATTTATAAAGGATTGATGTGAAATAAATCATGCTTTTTTGTTTGTTTGTTTGAGACTGAGTCTCATTCTCTTGCCCTAGTGTTGAGTACATGATATCATCATAGCTCAGAGCAATCTCATACTCTTGGGCTCCCATCATCTTTTTGCCTCAATGACATGAGTAGTTAGGACTACAGACGCTAGTAGTAGCGTCTAATGCTAATATTGTTTTTATTATTTTTTTTTCCAGCAGAGATGGGGTCTTGCTCTTGCTCAGGCTAGTCTCGAAGTCCCAAGCTCAACCAACCAATCCTACCTGCCTTTGTCTTCCTGAGTGCTAGGAATGCAGGCATGGGCTACTATGCCAGCAAATCATACTTTCTGTCATGTGGGAAATAATCAGGAAAGAACAAAGAACTAATAATATTTACTAAAGTCTATTTTTTCTTCAAGAGTGCAAGTTCCATATAGACATTCAAAGAAGTGAGAAAGAGCTTTTACCAAATTTGCTATAAAGTATTTTTAAAATGGACTCAAGTCTGTTGTAGAATGTATCACATATGGTTCCAACTACACCTGATTACCCATAAGCACTTTGATAGCATCATAGAAAATGAACAAACAAACAAATGAACAAATAAACTTGATGACACTTTCTTCTTGAAAGTGTAGGACTTTCTGCAAATGATACTTTCGGTAAAAAGTAGCCCAGGCTTATTTGTCATAAGCAGTACCAAAAGAATTCTAACGGATTAATAAACACGCATTCTAAAAGGTAGTAGTGTAATCACAGTTATTTTTTTCTTTAAAACAAATTTAACACTTAAGAAAAATATCATAAGAACCTATTTCTTGAATACATTTATATGTATCTATTCAAAAGTCACTGTGTTGCTATTCTCAAAGGTGTTATTTCCTTAAACTAATCATCCAAAATGGTTGCAATGACCTGTTAGTCTGAAAATACTTATTAAAATAGCAATTAACTCTGCATAATTTTAGAAGTATTTATACTGATAATTAAGACTCTGTTGACTAGCACTAAAAGTTCAGTGGTAGGTCAAGATTATAGCATTTACTCAGCCTAATCAGGCCATTTCATGATTCATTGTATTTATACTTTTGGGAATATTTATCTTATTCATATGTTGAATTAGATGCCCTTAGCTATGTCAGCTATTTTTTCATCTTGCTAATTGTCTGTAATATCCTAATTAACACGTGTATAAAATGAGCTGCTCTATTGTTTCTGCTTCTTAAACAAAAACTTTCCCAATTAAAAAAATTAAAATTCTCCAAATTATGAAATATAATTATTTATATATTTTATTTTATTTATTTTTCTTTTGAGACAGAGCCTCAAGCTGTCGCCCTGGGTAGAGTGCTGTGACCTCACAGCTCACAGCAATCTCCAGCTCCTGGGCTCAAGCAATTCTCCTGCCTTGGCCTCCCAAGTAGCTGGGAGTACAGGCACCTGCCACAATGCCTGGCTATTTTTTGTTTGCAGTCATCATTGTTGTTTGGTGGGCCCAGGCTGGATTCAAAACCGACAGCTCAGGTGTATGTGGTTGGCACCTTAGCCTCTTGAGCCACAGGTGCCGAGCCTTTATATTTAATTTTAATTAATTTTACCCATTTTTTACAATCTTTGTTTGCATTATTTTTTGAGAATGAAATAGTCTTTTCTTTCATTGCTTCTGTATTTGCATTTTTTTAATATCTAAGAGTGCATTATTGCATTGTTCATTAATTACTCCTTCCACAGTTTGTTTAGTGTGTCTCTTTAATACTCCCTGTATTTTTCTAAGTACAGAGAATCAGAAGTAAATGAAACATGATTTCTTCCATCAAAAAGCTCAAAATGAGGTAAGTGCTGAATAAATATAAATATGAATTATATTATGATTTTAAAGGCATATTAACCACCTCTAATTGAAGAAATTTGCCTTGAAAAGGTAATGCTTGAGCTGAATTAGGAGAGATCATTAAGAATTAGGTGAGCATAGTAACAGAGTAAAACACAGATTTTTCTGATTATTTTATATAGTTTGGAATTGCTGGGCATGTAAGGCAAATGAGGCTAATATGGAAGATGATAGCAGAAAGACCCGCAGGGCACTACAGGAGCATAAAAAGGAATTTAGGATACACTTTAGAGGTTTTAGGTTGTCATCCAAGAATATTGAGTTAGTACCTTTTCATTAATTCACAATTCAGCAGTATAATTCTGCTCAATTTATGTCAACTAAATTGAAGAGATTAATAGTGAAGGTGATATTAATTAGGTGCTATGCTGCAGTTACAGGTCCAAAATTAATATGCTGTAAGTGGAGTAAAGAGTGGGGTTTAGTGCAAAAAATAGTAAATGATGTATTAATATTGTTAGTGAGGAATATAGCATATTGTAGTTATTATAAGCAAACAAATATATTTTAAATGAATAAGTTATCTATAATAGTAGTAATAACACTATAACCAATATTATTAGGTAATATGTTTAGTAAATGCTGACTCTATACTAGGCAATGTGATAACTATATTCTTATATAATTTTTTAAATATGTAGTATTTAAATCACTAAATAGTCATTAAATATATACTCACCATTTCTCTGTAATCCTTCATTACATGTTAATTCAGCAACTGTTTTGCAAAAAGAAGTCATTAAACTTAAAATACTAATTTATTTAATTGATCTTCTGAGGGCATTTTACAGAACTCTAAACAAAACAGTATCAAGTAATTTATTTAATTGATCTTCTGAGGGCATTTTACAGAACTCTAAACAGAACAGTATCAAGTAACAACATTGAAGGAGCAATAAAAACCTTCTGATGAAAAAAGTCCCAGGTCAAGTGGTTTTCACAGCCAAATTTCACCAGACCTACATAAAGGAAATTATACTTATCCTGAAGAAATTATTTCATAACATCAAAAAGGAAGGAATCCGCCCCAGCTCATCCTACAAAGCAATTATCACCTTGATAACAAAGCCAGAAAAGGACACATTATAAAAAAAGAAGGGAAGGAAAGTGAAGGGAAGGAAAGTGAAGGGAAGAGAAGAGAACAACAGGGCAGTATCCTTTATGAATATAGATCCAAAAATTCTCAATAAAATTTTAACAAACCAATTTTTGCAACAAAAAATATAATGTACCACACCAAGTGAACTTCATACTAGGAATGAAAGGATGGTTTAATATATGCAAATCTATATTGGTGATTCACCACAAAAACAGAAGCACAAAAAATTTAAAGACCATATAATTATATCGATAGATACAGAGGAAGCATTAGATAAAATTTGGCATTCTTTTTATGATAAGAACTCTTAGCAAAATAGGCATAAATAAAACATACCTCAAAATTATAAAAGGCATATACAACGAACATATGCTGAAAATCATATCATGTAGGGAATAATGAAATAATTTCTGCTTAGACATAGAATTAGACAAGATTGTCCACTGTCACCACTTAATATAGCATAGTGCTGCAAGTACTAACCAGAGCAATCATATAAAAATAAAGAATAACCAAACGGGGACAAAGAGGTCAAACTGGATAAAACACATGAATAGAAGCCTTTCAAAATAAGATAGACAAAATGGCCAATAAACATAATGCTCAATGTCTCTAGTCATTAAGGAATGCATATTAAAACCAAAATGAGGTATCATATAGCACCAGTAAGAATGTCTTTCATGAAAAAAAATCCTAAAATAACTGATGCCAACATGGAAGAAGAGAGAAAAGAAAACTCACACACTGTTAGTGGGACTGCAAACTAGTACAATGTCTATGGAGATTCATATTGATATACCTCAAAGAACATTTGATCTGGAAATCCCAATATTGGGTATTTATTTACCCAAAGGAAAAAAGATGAATTAAAACCTTTTTTGCAACAATTTGGATGAAACTGGAGACCATTATCCTAAGCAACACATTTAAAGAATGGAACAAAAATCACCACCACATCCCTCACTATGAAATTGGAATTAACTGATGAGCACACATGTGTACAGACTGAGGGAAATAAATTTTAGTGGAATTCAAGCAGTGAGAGGATGGAAGAGGGTATAGTCAAAACCCCCCTTCGGGTACAATAAACACCTTCTGGGTGATAAACACAATTATAACCCTGATTCACGCCATCCACATAACCAAAAAATTTTATACTCTTATAATATTTTGAAATAATAATTACATAAAATTCCAAAAAATAAATGAATTAAATATGACTTTTACAGCCATAACTCAGTTGGTTTTTTCCTGATGGGTTTCATTCTAAAATTCAACATATTTATCGCTTTCTTTGGATCTTACCAATTTTTCATTCTGTCTTCATCACAGAACTTAATATTTATTTCTCTTATCTTGAAATTCTAGAGTGCCCCAGCAATAAATTTCTTAATTTTTTTCTTTTACTCTTCTTTTACTTTATCAATCTCATCTTTAATCATGACTTTAAATAGCATCTATGTACAGATTTCTTCCTTAATCTCCTCACTCATTCATCTAATTGCCTGACTTTCATGTCTATTTAAAGATCTAGTAAGCATTCAAAAGTTAATATGTTCAAAAGAATTAAATTTTCTTCCACTTCTTATTGTGAATGAATAAAACTTCTTCTCTCACAGTCTTCTCCAACTACATTAATGTTAACTCATTCCTCCTTATTGCTTAGCCCCCAAAATTGGAATCATCATTAATTACTTAATTACTTTCTTTTTCTTGCATCCAAGATCAAATCCCTCTGTAAATCCTACAGAAACTTCTTCCAAAATATAACCAGAATCTGCCACTTTTCTCCACCTAACTAATACGTCATCCAAGTGATCTTAATCTCTTGACTTCATTATTTATTATCTTCTAATTGTTCTACCTCCTTTTGCTTTTTCTCTTAGTTTAAGTTTTGTTGTTGTTGTTGTTTGTTTTTGACAAAGTGTTTGAGCAAAATATAGGTAACTAGTAACTATTAGGATCAAAACTTCCTTTTTTTTTTTTTAGGATCAAAACTTCCTTAAAATCTTCTGTTTTGTCATAATAAAATGAAGTTCTCACAAGGCTTTTCTAGGCTTTCCAGTATTGTCTCTTCTTTCTTTTCTTAAACTTATTGATCATGCTTCTCACTCAGAGCAGCACTATTTGCACTTACGTGTGCCTGAAATTTTGTGCTCTGGGTTTATACAAGGTACATTGCCTCTTCTTTCAGTCTCAGTTTTCTATCATGTTCTCAGTGAAACCACTTGGACAACACTGTATGAAACTGAAAACTTTCTGCTATCCCCCAGCATTCTTCTTCTCTCTTCTCTTTATTTTTATTCCTCACATTAATCATTATCTTACTCACCATGTATTTGGTTGTTTTAAATTTTTACTATCTAATTCATCCTTTTGAGGGGAGGAAAAATTGTCTCTACTATTTGATGCTTTATACCTGGCAACCAGGCTAGTCGTCACCCAGAGAACACATTCACTATATACAAGGTCAGACAATTACGTTTACGGATTCATCCTAGAAAAAAAGCTACATAACTCACTGCTGACACCTTCAAAGTACTCCCCTTGGGAAGCTATTTACTGATGCCGGCACCTAATCTACACTTCAAAATGATTTTGGAACTCTGTTTCTGGAATGGCCATCAGAGCTGCAGTCATACGAAGTCTGACAAGTTAGCAGATTCAGCCTACATGGGTGCTACATACCTCATTGATACATGTCACTATGGTCACTCAAGGCCAATGGGAGAACTTTGAAGATGATTAAACTTAATTGTCGGAACTCATATTTGTTAAATAAAGGGATGACTATATGTATTAGGAAATATTGTAAGTTTGAAAAATATAATGTACAGCTCGTTCATAAGTTATAGTATCAACTTTATTTTTAAAATCTCTTGTTTGCTTTTCTCCACATCCACGCCAACATCTCTGGTCTTGGGATTTTGTGATATGGGCTAATCTTACTGGAGTTAGATGGTATCTCAAGGTAGTTTTGATTTGCATTTCTCTGATGATTAAAGATGATGAGCATTTTTTCATATGTCTGTAGGCCATGCGCCTGTCTTCTTCAGAGAAGTTTCTCTGAATGGATCAATAAATTGTGGTATATGTACACCATGGAATATTATGCAGCTTTAAAGAAAGATGGAGACTTTACCTCTTTCATGTTTACATGGATGGAGCTGGAACATATTCTTCTTAGTAAAGTATCTCAAGAATGGAAGAAAAGGTGTCCAATGTACTCAGCCCTACTAGAAAACTAATTTATGGCTTTCATAGGAAAGCTATAACCCAGTTATAACCTAAGAATATGGGAAAGGGGGAGAGGGAGGGGGGAGGTTGGGCTGAGGGAGGATGATTGGTGGGATTACACCTGCAGTGCATCTTACAAGGGTACATGTGAAACTTAGTGATTGCAGAATATCATTGTCTTAACACAATAACTAAGAAAATGCCAGGAATGCTATGTTAACCAGTGTAATGAAAATGTGTTGAAGGTGCCCCATGATCACATTAATGTACACAGCTATGATCTAATACTAATTTAAAAAAAGAAATTAAAAAAACTCTTGTTTGTAAGTATAAAGGAAATATAAGAGCAAGAAGAAAAGGAAGGAAGGAGAAAGAAAAGAAGGAAAGAAGGATGGAAAGAAGGAGCGAAGGAAATAAGGAAGGAAGGGAAAGAAGGAAGAAAAGGAAGGAAAGAATTAAGGAAGGAATTAAATAACTGGAAATAAGAGAATAGACTGTCATCCTTAAGCTAACTTCAGCAAGTGTGATCTTATCAAATGTAAATCAATAATATTTCTTACCTATTAAAACCTTTATTCAGTTCATGGTACACTTAGAATAAAATCCAAACCAGTACCCTTCCCTACAAATTTAAACAGAATGTGCCTTTTCCTGGTATCATGCCACTTCACTACTTGTCACTAAATCTAATCTACCATCTTTGAGTTCCAGGGACACACTTACTTATTCAAATCCTAATTATCTTCCTGGATTAAAGTTAAATAACAACTCCTTAAAAAGGTTTTTTCTCATAGTCAAATGTAAAGAATTCACCTAATATCTCTGTGTCATATTGTGTTGATTTATTCTTATCATGATTTGTTAATTTGTCATATCTGTATTTACTTACTGTCTGTCACAATTGAGTAGAATTTGAAAGCCATGATAGTTAATTGTTCTATTAATGGCTGGACCTATTAGAGCTTAGAATTCATAATAATACATTAAAATAATCTGAAGCAACTAAACAAGGCAGCCTTCCGGTTAGTTTACCATCCAGTGATGCCCAAACATCCTGGTGATCAGAAGCCGGAGTCCTCTGCTTAGTAGAAGAAGGGAGGGGAAACAGACAGAAAGACTTGTTCTACTGTGATAGCAAAAATATCAGGTTATAAATCCTAGTGTGCTGAAAATTTTACTTTCTTTATTTCCCCCAAATCAGCGATGATGCTAAACTGCTATTGTAAGAAAATGCATCTTATTTCCTCTCATCTGACTTTAAAATGGCTGTTTGGAACATGACCTGTCTGCCATTTAGAGGATTCCAATATTCAGTTTTGTAGTTACAATAAAAGAAAACATGAAAAAGAGTTTTCCATTTTTATACCTTTAATTTTGATATAAAGCAAATAAGTCATTTTTAGCCTGGGAAATTCCAGACATGAAGAGCTTTAAGGTATGTTGATGAAGTTGTTACACTGCAGTTTTAGTATTGACTATTTGCAGCATAAATGGAAAGTGAACACAATTCATGTGTATTCATGATAATTGCCCCAAAGAAGCTGGCTCTGAGTTTATAAAGCTGATTCCGTTCACAGCAAAAATAATGATGAAGCATTTTAGATACTCAATTTGTGCCTATTTCTTATAATGCTAGTTATTTTAAAACTCAAGTGTTTTAGTGTGTCTGGTATCTGCCTAAAAGCATATGGAAAATTTCAGAAATAGCAAATAATGCTATCCTTTCTGAATAAAAGAATTCTTTCATATAAAGCTTTCCATTCAGCATAGGAATACAAAAGAATTTCGAGATTTCAAATGGAAGTCTATCTGAATGGAAAACTCTATCACAAGTGTATAGTTTTTCCTCAACAATAGGTGTACATTATAAATATGCCTTGCTCTTTTTATGGATTCTCTTAGATTATACTTTGTAGTTCTTCCTTTTAGTTCAGTTTTTTTCCATACCTTCCTCTGGGTTTTCTATGTTTAAAATGTTAATTGATTGTCCTTCCCTGTTTTAACTGTTTTTAAGTGCATGTTTTAATTACAAAACACTGGCTCACCTAGTAGAAACAATGAAAAACACACATACACACTTACAGAGGAATGCTTTGAGAAAAAAATAACAGTGAACACATAAATATAAAAGGACTTGGGAATTTGAGTTGAAAAATCAGTTATTTGATGCTGCATCTACCTTTCCTGTTACGTGTAGAAAGATACAGCTATGCACTTGACTTGCATATAGTGAGAAGGTTGCTAACCCAACTCTGCCTGGAAGGGGCTGCTCAGAATCTTCTTTTCACAGCAGTTTGTAGGAAAGTCTCTATTTACTGTTTTGTTCTGACTGATTATTTTGTTTTGTACAGGACCTTTTGCCTCAAATATTCATGAGTCTCCTTCATCCTGCTGGTTTTTCATCACTAACAACCACTCTATTTAAATTTCTTCTCAATAATCCAGCACTGAGTTTGCTACAATCCACTGCCACAGCCTAGGGTCACATGCAAGCAACTGAAGAATTAATACCTAGATTTTCTGCAAACTCAATACTCTGCTGCCATAGAGAGTTCACCTTCGGAATTAATATTGAGAACACCACGATCCGCCACTTTCCCTCACATACAAATGCAGTGAACCACTTTTTCAAGGGATGACAACAGTTGAACGGTTGGCTGTTTTACAGACATTGCTTTTACTAAAGGAAAAATGCCACTCACCTCCTGTGTCCACCCCTTCTTTTTACATCCAGTTGTCAGCAACTGAGAATTACTAAAGTCAGTTCCAAATCCCCCTGTGAAAACTGAAAGATTAGGCTTGGAATAGGCTTATTTTTCATAGCTTTTCTTTCATTGTCTACAGATAAATGTTGCAACAACCAACAAAAATGACATAAAAATCTCAAGTAGAGATTTTATTTTTCTGACTGCTATCAAAAGGTACTATGTACACTCTGGCTACTACACTGTAAGATAGACATTTATGATACAGTTCAGCTTAATTCACAATTTTTCAAACTATTACAAACATCTAGCTGAGAAATCAGACTGGTTTGGATACTAGGCTGCTGTACAAATGGTGACTATTTATCAGATTCTATATGTGTTTTGAAGCTAAAGTGTTGTCAAAGATGATTGCTAGGTTTTCAAATTTATTTTAAAGAATGACATTTCTATGTCCTAAGATGGAGAAAATTACAAATCGGATTTCAGAAAATTTAGATCTATCAGCTTACCTTTGGACACACAGCTATGAGATGCCTTTTGTCTACAGCCAAGTGGAGAAGTTCAGTAAGTGGTTATATATGCAAGTCCTGAGTTCAGGGAGCTTTTCTATTCTGGCCATATAACTTAGGGAGTTATTTAGAGGTACCAGATTGCATGAGATCATCTTAGAAAAATACCAAAGAGAATTCCTAAGACTGAACCCAAGGGCACCCATACACAGCAGGAGAAGGAAAAAGCAAAGAAGCCTGAGAAGGCCTGTCCAGGGACATAGGAAGAAAACCAATAGAGTCAGTTTTCAGGGAAATGTACTGTACAGGTTGTTTTAACAAAGAGGAGGGATCAATTTTCTTAAATGATACAGGTTGGTGTGATCTGAATATATTCCCAAAATTCATGTGTTGAAAATTCAATCCCTAATGCAATAGTGTTAGGCGGTGGGACCCAGTGGGAAGCATTCAGTTTATGAGGGCTTACATTTATGAATAGATTAATGTTTCTATAAATTTGGTTTGCAAGAGTGAGTTCACCTTCTTCCACTTTTCTGCTATGTGAGGACACAGAGTTCCTGTCTTGTCCTTCCTCCATCTTCCAGGAGAGGATGTGTTGAAAAGGCCCACACCAATGCCAATGCCTTGATCTTGGACTTTCCAGCCTGCAGAATCATGACAGAATAAATTTCTGAACTTTATAGATTACCTAGTCTCAGGTATGCTAATATAATAGCACAGAATGGTCTAAGAAACAGATAAAAGACCACGAAGACTAAAATCAAATCCGGCATTTACCTAAAGGGTGCTTTTGATTCTGGTAAGAGTATTTTTTTTTCTCATAAAGATATGAAGTGCTAATTAAAACAGATTTACAAGAGAATGAGAAGAGGAATTATAAACATTCACTATTCCCTACCTCTTCAAAATATTTGCTACATATAAGGGGAGAAAAGGTGCAGAGACTTAAGGAAAGGAATCTAAAGTCGAATGGAATAAAGGTCAAGCCCCTCTTCAGAAAGTCACATACTAATAATAATGTAGGAACTTACATGCTGAAACTATAAAATAAACATTGAAGCTTCATGGCATTTTCACTATACCTATTTCAGGCACAAGAATAATTCCAATTAAAAGATAGTAAATCAAAAAAAGGAAATAACCTTTAAATAATGAGATAAAATTATAGTGGAAATCAGTATTGAAATATATTCTATATCTATCTAAAGTCTAAAGAAATCATAGAAATGTAATGACCTCTGTAATTTCAGACTTGAATGTATATAAAAATTAAAAATGTACATACATACATATAGAGATATTAAGATGAATGAAATACACACATACAAAGATACAATAAAAGAGAGTTTTAGAAATGGAAAATATTCAGAATATTTCAAGAAAAAAATGCACTACGTTGTCTACTTTCCTATGAAATATCAAGAGGTTACGTGAGGAAAAGTGATTCTATAATAAATCTTAGAATTGATATATTTGATAAAAATAAAAGGATAAAGACTTAAAATCTCTTATTCCCATCTGTATTAGTTTCAGTTTCCACTGAAATGCAGAGCTTGTGCAGTGGGTGGCCACACATCCATTTCAAAGGTTTGGAATGACATTGACTACTTAGAGAAGAAATTTCAAGTTCCACCTTTGAATTGGATAGAAAGTTATTCACATTTTTTTCTAGGTTATGCTGTCTCAAGGGCTTTTCCAAAAAAGCATTAGTAAAATTCCTTTTCTATATTTCGTGACTTGATCTCTGTTCTTGTTGTTAATTTTCTTTTCTACTTACACAAAATAAAAAAGATGCTTTCAGTATCTTATAGTTAGTCAGCATTGTAAATCGGAAGAGGTATTTTCCCTTTTACTAAAAGGAATTTCAATCTCAACTATTACTGCTTGTCGAAAGTATTAATATCAAATAGATATGTTAACAATTTATTTTTTTAATAATTCAAGAATGCCATGACCTTTTATTAAATCACTCTACCAATATTGAATGTTGAGTATGTATATTTATAGACTATATTTTTAGGCTTTTTAAAAGTATTATTAGTTGGGTTTCTTTCAAAGTTAGTGGCATGCATCATTTAGCAGGATAAAAAATGAATTATGACACTATCAAAATTTTTTTCTTAATGTATATTAAACTAATTTGAAATTTGAAATAATTGAAGCAATGTATAAATTTACGGATTTTTTCCTCTCTACAGTATTATGAAAAGCTGTCTAAGCCAATATATATTAGTAACAACATGGAATTTTTCTTAATTTGCTTATTAACTATATGTATTTTCATAATTTAGGAAGCAACCACTTACTTATAATTTATATACTAATTACTTGTAATGCTTATATATGTGTGCTGTATGTGTATGTACACGTTAGGTGAGAAGTGTAAATTTCCTCCTTGTAAGACTTTCTAGGTTTTAATTATTTCTTTATCCTGGAAATAATACAAGTAAATTTTATTTTTAAGTGCAATTTAGATAAAATTTTCCCTAGGGAAAACTCCTTTACAAACAACATTGTAATTTGATAGATATTTTTAAAATGTGCAAACAAAAATATTTGGAATGTACAGAATTGAAGTCATGCTATAGATTAAGGAGGAAAGCTTCATAACTTTATTGTCTTTAGTTCACAGTGTTTCTTAGTGGCAAACTTTCTGGTTTGAATGTTGATAAGGTATAACTTCTTTGTGCCCCATATAATCCCTTTTGCTATAGTATGCTAAAATCAACAATTCAGAGGAAGATAATTTTACCATTAATTAGTAAACTCTGCCATAGACTAAATGGGTACTTTGTTGTATGGTAAATTTATAGTTTGACACTAACCATCACTTTAATTAAGACTAAATATCTTCCATTAAATGAAGGATATAATAATTTTTATTTTAATTGCATATGCATATTTATTTTACTGTTTCCTTTTATGCTAGATTTTCTTGATATTTAAAAAATATTCAGTTGTGGGTGGCACCTGTGGCACTGGATTAGGGATTAGGGCATTGGCCCCATGAGGGCAGGTTCAAACCCAGCCCTGGCCAAAAACTACAAAAAATACATTATATATATATATATATATATATATATATATATTACATATAATATACATACATGTGTACGTGTATATGTATACATATAATACATATATATACATATATATATTCAGTTCTCTTCAAATTGACCTCTAATGTAAGTGTATGATGAAAACAATAATTTCTGCATATAATACAAAATACTTATCCAACATGGTAAATACATCTCCCTCCATCTATAGTCTGGATTTACAACCTTAAAAGGTAACCATTAAACTTTTTGAAATTTCTGGAAAATAAATACTTAAAAAATGCATCACTCTTTAAGATGTATGTGGTTCTTGATAGCTTGAAAGTAAAATTTAACAGGCTAATATTTCTGAATATCTGTATAACCATATAATAATGTGGAAACAGTAGTAAATTAATATATTGCTAATGTATTACATGTAGGCATGTAAACAACGCCTGTTATCAATAAAAATGATAGCTATATTTTACATATTACAGAAGTGAATTAAAGTAATTAATTGTTTAGAAAATAAAATGAGGAAAATCTAAACTAAAGCAATCAACATAGAGCCTTGATGATTTCATCACTGCCAAAGAAGAAAAGGATTCTTTCTATAAAACAGAAATCCTTGGGAAGAGTCTCATTATTAGTTATACAAATAAATTGTCTCTGTAGAGCAATGAAAATATCATTTCAAATAAACAAATATAAATTACAATTAATTCTTTTCAGATTTGTGTGAATATTGTTGCGTTCACATTTCTTTTCATGAGGAAAGTCTTGAAGGAAATTTAACTAGAATATTCTTAATTATATACTGTTATTTATATAATTGTGTTTGTATACTAATGTAATATAACTTTCCTTTTTTATCAGTTTATAGGAAAGTTTTATCTCTAAAAAGAGATAAAAAACATACAATAATCAGTACCCCAAGAATTGGTCAATTTACAGTTAATTAGGTTAGAAGTTTTACAGATTTACTGCCAGAAATAATAATGTTTTATAATTTTTAAGGTAGTTTAACTGATTTGAATGCATAGCTTACTTGTCCATGATGATAATTTTTTCTCTATAGTATGCAGAGGACAACTGCTCTCAGTTATTTAGCAAATTTGTACTCTAATTCAGTGGAAAATGCATCATTGGATTATGTGTTTACTTCAATCATTTCTTCATCCCAATATTTATGGATTATTTAGAAGTTGTTAGGCACTGAGGATACAAAGAAAAGCACAGGCAAACATGGATAACCATTATGGATCCAATGAGATAGACCAATAATCAGGAAATGATCACATATATGTAAAATTACAACTCAATAGATACATAGAAATAAACACATGTGTATATGCAAACATGCATAAACATACTATCTATAAATGCAAATGAAATCTATTTCTATGTATGATGAAAATCAAGTTATTCATGTATAATATGCAATATATATTGACCATAATCATATATTTCTCTTTTTCACTATTCTCTTCCATGATAAACATAAAACAACCTATCAAGTACTCAAATATTTATAAAAAACCATTATGAATACATGTATATATATAAAACTGAGTGTAAACATTATATATAAAATTCATGTATTTTAATTTATGTTCATGTATGAATAAATAGAAAATTAATTTATTGTTAACTAAATGGGAAATGCCTTTATGGCAGAGAAGAAAATGATGTTTTTAAGGAATTCAGTGAAGAGAGTGCTGTGCTGTTGCACGATTTTGGCACTTCTCTAATAGCACTTGTCTTTGGCACTTCAGAAATTTTTTCTCAAAATTCTAAAAGAAATGAGAAACTGATAAAATGTTTTAGAGGGAGTTACTCTAACAGATTTAATGCTTAAAAAAAAAATTACTTAGTCTGATTTTCCGGGATGAATTTGATTAGATCCAAAGAAGATAAGTAGAAAAAAGATTATACATGAAACTTGGAAAGTGGCAATAAATTTAGATTTGAGAGATATGTAAGAGAGAAGCAATGTTCTTATTGATTAGAGATAAGAGACACAAAACTTGTCAAAATGGGCTTAGTTCTAACCCCGTAATTGTCAATATTGACATATTTCTGAAGACACTTCACTTTGTTATGGGAAAATAAGACTAGGACATTTTAATGAGAATGTCCCCTGACCCCCGAATCTGGTTGTGTATGTTAGATACTGATAAAATTCATTACATGGCATTAAGTGATAGAAAGCCAAGTTTACACTGGAGCAAATGTTGAATTATGCTACTCTTGAATAGTGCTAAAATGCTAAGTACTACATTAGCTACTTTTCTTCATAAACTATTTTAATGTGTTTTATAACTGTTAAAGAACTTTCCAGTATTCACTTATATATAAGATTAGAATATTGAAGATTAGTATTTTTAAACTTTAAGCTAGTTCACTATAGTTAGGGAGCCTGTCAGGAAGGAAGTATAGCAAAATTGCTAAGTTGCTAACTCCAGAACCAAACCAGTACATATGTGTGTGCATCGTGGCTTCCAGTTATAAGCTAAGGGGTCTTTACAAATAATATAAATTTCTCAGTCTCATTTTTCTAACCTAATAAATTACTATTTATAAGAGTTTTGGAAATAGTACCTGGACCCTTGCAAAAAACAGTGAACACTTAGCACTTATTACTTATTTGATCTTCCTAGCTGTCTATCTTAGCAAATATAGTATTATTCATTCCACCTGCTGTGAGTATTTCACAGTAAAATCTCCATTCTTTTCTATTTTTACTGACTCCAGTATTCAAAAAATAAATTTGCTTTTTTATATCAATGTCTCATTATTCTTGGACTGGAATACATCAAGGTGCAGTAAAACATTCTTCTTTATTTTTTTTCAAGTTATTAAAAAAAAACTCACCTATGTAATACTATTGCAGGAAGACAAGTCCCAATGGAGAGAAAGAGCACCCAAACACCGTGTTTAAAAGAGGTAGAGATTTATTCCAGCAGACGGAGTGGTAGCACAAAAGAATTCAAAATGGCCATCGCAATTTCATCCTTTTGTTTAAGATTTCTTTGACTATTCATGGTCTTTTCTGGTTCCACACAAAGAGTAGAACTATTTTTTCTAGCTCTTTAAAATATGATATTGGCATTTTGATGGGAATTGCATTGAATCTGTAAATCACTCTAGGTAGACTGAACATTTTAGCAATACCGATTCTACTATCAATCCATGAGCATGAAATGTTTTTCCACTTGCTGTGTTATCTGCGATTTCCTTTCTCAGTCACAGGTCCTCAAACTACGGTCCTGGGGCCACTTGAGGTGGTGTGATTGTATTTGTTCCCATTTTTTTTTTTTTTTTTTACTTCAAAATAAGATATGTGCAGTGTGCATAGGAATTTGTTTATAGTTTTTTTTTTTTAAACTATAGTCCAGCCCTCCAACAGTCTGAGGGACAGTGAACTGGCCCCCTGTTTAAAAAGTTTGAGGACCCTAGGTTTCTCTGATGCAATTGTAAAAGGTATCGAGTTTTTTATTTGACTCTCACCTTGACTGTTATTGATATAACAGGACTGCCATTTACCTGTACACATTAACCTTGTAATCTGAGAGTTTAGTGAATTTATTTATCAATCCCAGGAATCTTCAAGTGGGATCTTTGGGATTTTCTTGGTGCAAGATCACATAGCCTACCAAAAAAAGGTAGTCTCACCTCCTCTTTTCTGATTTGGATACCCTTAATTTATGTCATTTACCTTATAGCTCTGTCTAGGATTTCCAAAACTATGTTGAATAAAAGTAGTGGCAGTAGGCATCCTTGTCTTCTTTCAGTTCTTAGTAGCAATGCTGCCAACTTTTACCATTCAGTCTGCTGCTGGCTGGATTTGTTTATGTGGCTTTTATAATTTTTGAGATATTTTCCTTCTGTGCCTAGTTTTTGTGAGTAAAAGTGTTGAATTTTGTTGAGTGGTTTTCTGCTTTTATTGAGATAACCCTATGATCTTTGTATTTGCCTCTGTTTACATATTCTATCACATTCATTGATTCATGTATATTGAACCACTCTTGCGTCACTAGGATGTAGCCCACATTTTTAGCTGTTGAATTAAGTTTGCTAGTATTTTACTGGGAATTTTTGCATCTATATTCATAAAAGATATTGGTTGATAGTTTTCTTTTCTTGTTGTGTTGTTTCCTAGATTTGATATAAAGATGATACTGGTCACACAGAGTGAGTTGGGAAGGATTTCCTCTATTCAAATATTATGGAATAATTTCTGTACAATGAATAGCAGCTCTTCTTTGTAGGTCTGGTTAATTTGGCTATGATTCCATTTGGTCTAGGCCTTTTGCTTGTTGGAAGATTTTTAATTGCTGCTTCAATGTTATTGCTCATCATTGGTCTGTTCAGGTGTTTTATTTTTCTTGATTGACTCTTGGGAGGAAATTTTGTCCATTTCCTTTATATCTTTGAGTTTATGTGCATAGAGATTTTATCATTTTCACAGACAATAATTTGTCTTTTGGTGGTATCAGTTATAATATTCCCTTTCACATTTTTAACTGAGCTTATTTGAATTATTTCTCTTCCGTTCCTGGTTTATACAGCAAGAAAACTATCAATTTTGTTTATCTTTTCTAAGAACCAGCATTTTTATTTGATCTTCTGTATGTAATTTTCTTATTTAGATTTTGATTCATTGTGCTCTTAGTTATTTTTTTCTTCTGCTTGCTTTGGGATTGGTTTGCTCTTCATTTTTGATTTCCCTGAGATGTGTAATTGGTTGTTTATCACTGATCTTTCTGGTTTTTGTTTTTGTCTGCCTGTATCAAAATATCACATGTCATATAAAGATATACCACTATTACATAGCTATAACAAACAATTAAAATAAAAGGAAAACAGTATAATCAGTTGATAAAAATTACATAAGTGCCAATTCCTATAATGTCCTATGTATTAAGATGGGATAAAGAGATGTAGTAAGATGAAACCTAATTTCAGAATAGACACTAGAATCGATTTCATGATGTTTGATCTTTATTTAAGTACCCTTGTTAGAGATCAAAATTCCAAAATGTTGGAAAAGTAAATGGAAAGATAATTTACAAAGTGAAGATGTTTGATGCTAAGCCTTGGGATTGAGGCTTCCTGAGAGTTTAGTGAATTTATTTATGTCATTTACCTTATAGCTCTGTCTAGGATTTCCAAAACTATGTTGAATAAAAGTGGTGGATTTCTGTATATATATATATGATGTTTGTCTGCATTCTGAAGCTAATGGATTCTCTCCTCACTCAACAAACTCTAAAATATTTGGCTTAACTAAACCCTCAGATAGGGAGGGCAGGAATGGTGTGTTAATGAGTGATCTATTTTAATTGGTAATCGAAATTAGAATTTCTTTGTTTCTCTTTCCCTTTTCAGACCCCTCCCATATTTTAGCACAGGTTCAGTAAACATTTGGCAAATGTTAGAAACGACAAATATAGACCATGGAACTTCTGACCATGGAACTTCTCACCAAAATAATTATCCAGATTTCTAAGTATGTTTTTGAAACTTAAAGAAATCATAGTTTTTTTTTTTTTTTGTTACATAAGATTGATTGTATTGAAGAATCATGGTACCTACTGCATTTTTATACTGGGTAGAGCAAAGTATTCCACTGATTAAATAAAAAGGGAGGATAAGTGTGTGAGCAGGCAGCCTGAATTCCTCATGAACTTTCCAACTCAGGAAAGTGCCCAGTCAGGAGAATGTGTAGATGACTATCCCCTGGTGGGGATCCAGCATTGCAGGTGGGCTATGCTGGGAAAATTAAGATAGCTCGAAGGTGCAAAACTTGTTTGTGGCCTTTCTTTTCTCCCTGTATATGTTATCTGGCTGCTTCATATGTTCCTTTACCCTGTGTCCCTGTTTATCCTTTGCCCAACCGTTCTGAAGGCTGTAATCTCTCCTCTCTCACTTTTAACTTTGACTGCTGAGCATTCTTGCCCATATACTGGGTTATGGTACCAATAAAAAGACTCCTGAGAAGCAGGACAGGAGAACACATGAAACATGAAACAATGTATGCCTTTACAGGTTTCCAGTTTCGTGATTTCTCCAGCACCGTCTCCTTTGCTGACCACTGTCCCAGGTTTGACTCATGAGATTTTCAACAGATAAAAGATGAACTTAAGTTGTGTTTTATGTCCTCTGACTGCTTCTTTCATGATACTCAGGTTAAGTCTCGAAACAGAATCAAGACCCAATTATTAAACTCATTTGGTGTGGCTTCCCCAATTAGGTGACACTCTATGGCTGTGTCAGCTTCTTCTTATATTTTCAAGTCTACTGTATGTCGTCTTCTCATCTTGGTTTAAAGTCTCTAGCTAAGGAGATAGTGCCATTTTTTTTTAGTTTTTTTTTTTTTGTAAAATAAGTACTTTCATCAAGGAAAATGAACCTATTGATAATATGACAATTCAGAAATATAACTTATAGTATGTAGAGTGATATTATTTACAGTACAATCACTTTGTGAAATAACCTTAAGTTATAAGGAGGATATAAGATAAACAATATATTCGAGTGGCTTCAGGTAGGGAGAAATAAGAGTTATAAGAAAGCCTAAAATGCATTGTGGTAAAATTACTGCAAGTGAATGTTGGGAAAAGAGCCATTGTGTATGAGTGTATATTAGGTAAACTCATCCATAGTATGTTGAGGTTTAAGCTCAGTAATAGTTATGTCTATATAAAAAATTAAAAAAAAAAGCCCTCAATGCAGTGATGATATACTTACTATTGTAATTTAGGTAACAATGACTTTCTTTTGGAAAAGGGTAAAAAGCTGCTTTGCTAATAACCCAATTTTCCCATTATGATGTGTGTTTTTACAACATGGACGATAATTAAAGCAAGATAGTTGGCCATTGAAAAAGAAGCCCCTTCAGTAGAAAATAAATGAAAATAAAATTCTGTATGTTCTCCTGTTAATCAATGTAAAATCTTTTCTAACAGAACATGAGGCATGTACTATGATATTAATGAAAAACTTTATTTTACAGTTATGCATACATTTCATTCACACTTGCTGAAAACATGTATGGATAGCTGGCTTACACATTGTATGTTAATTATGTAGTCAAAATACATTATATAAAATACAAATATATTCTGTAGTCATTTATTATTATTGTTGTTGTTTGGGGTTCATTGAGGGCAGCAAGAATTAAGTTGCACTGATTACATTTGTTACTTTACAGTCCTATATTGCCATGAAGGAAATACATAATGTGACACTGCACATCTTCTTATCAGAATCAGTTTCAAAATTGACATATTGCCAAATGACAAGTTTCTTCCTAGAAAAGTTCAGACCCACAGTTAACTAATTTCAACTAATTCAAATCATGCAAATGTGTTTTTAACAAAACGTGAATTTATGTTGAATCTTCAATTTAAAGGTTAGAATAAGATGCCTTAAAATTCTCATAAAAATCTGTATGGGAATTTTTCTACCTCCATAAGGAAACAGATTTCAAATGTATTAATCCATATGTGCATAGTTGTAACCAATCTGTTAATTTATAGTGTCAAAGCAAATCTTTTTTTTTCTGTGTGAAATGCCATCTGCTACTGGAAATCCTTACTTTTAAAAATAGATGGGTACACCGAGTATAGAATCCTGGCTTTATTCCTGTTTTGTGTAAACTCTACATTTGTTAAATCAAGAAGATTGGTTACAGCAGTGTTGTTTTACATTATTGATTAAATATCAATGAAGGTATGCGTTGTTTAGCGCCCTAAGCGTATGACTTTTTTCCTCTCAGTTGTTACACTCAGGAAATAATCTGTTTAACACTTGATGTCATCCACACTGAAGCACAGAATTTCATGAGCTATGGGATATATTTAATTCATTTATTTATCAATGTCTACAAAATCACAGACACCAGTCACTCACCGTAATCAGCAGTGTCTTTACTTATAATGGTATAAATTAACAAAATGGCAAGTAAAGCATATTAGGTAAGATTTTTGGAAATTGATCTCAAATTAAGATAATTTTAAGAAAAATCAAGTCAAACTAGGATGGTCTTTTAAAATAACTAATTCATTAATGGTGTACTTAGTATATCATATGATGGTAAATTCCTGCTTACATGCTCACCTGCCAAAGCATTTATTTTGAAAATGCTATTTTGGCAAACAGCAGGTTTTCAGTACAGAATCACTTAACTGAGTATATATTTAGCATCACATTAATGTTGACGTATTTTAAAGAAGTTCATGGTTATTCTCTATATTTGGTAGAAACTCTTCACTTTATCAGGATTTGGCTTGGGTGAGGCTGATCTATTTAAGGATTTTATATTATTTGTGAGACAAGAAAAGACTTTTGGCTCTTTCTGCCAAATTCTTTCTGGTGTGGAGGGAAGTATTATTTCTGGTTTGAGAACTTTGGCTTTATTCAATGTACACACTGTTAAGTTTACTATTAGTTGTTCTTGTGTACCTAATTTAATATTTTGTTTCATCCACATGCTTGTGTTAAAATATTTGTGAATTCTAATTATGATTTGGTATTGCATATATGTTGTGACTTAAATTTGCTTATTTCTGAAAATCTTCCAAGACCTAAAATAAACGTTCTCTGTGGTGGATACAGAATGTCTGGTCAAAAGCTATTAGGTAAGTGACCCCATGCAACAATCCAAACTTCTGAAAGTCTCTAACAGCATTCATAGGATATTATTTTTTGTTCTTGAGAAATTAGTAAGTAAAATAGAAACGTCAAACATAGGCATGCCGACTATTCTGGGATCCTAGTTTCTATATTATGTCTTGTTCTTGTGAAAATTTTTAAATAGATGGTCAAATTACATTCAGGAAAGTTCAGAGCTCAAATCATCATTTAAATTAGAAAAAAAACCACCCTGCAACTCTGCAGTTCACATGTAGAGCTTTCTTAGTTCTCTATCTCACTTTTTGTGTGTGTGTGTGTGCGCGCGCATAACAAGAATCTGCTATTTTTTTCTCCTGGTTTTGAGATAAAATTCACAACTTATAGCATTCCAGCCAAGTAAATAAAAATGTCTTAAAGGACTTCCAAATTCATAGCTTTACAAATTACAGTGGCTCTATTATAACCAATAACCTACATCTAACTGATAAATCTGTCTGTATTTTGGTCTCATGACTAAAATCCTAAAATGAAAGCTGTAAGAGTTTTACTTAAGCCTGTGTACTTATATGCATTAATTTGTGTATTTTATATTGTTTGTTGTGTCCATATAGTAAAAGTTGGCACAGTTGGCGAGCGATTCCTTAATAAATCCGTTTGGATTGGTTTAAGTAAATAAGTGCTTATAGAAAATATATACTAGGTAGCCTAAATGCATTTTAGTTCACATGACTTAAGTAAGTATTTAACATATAGGTTGGCTTTAAAATTATTGGTAAGGCAAAATAGAAATGTTTTTGGAATTTTTAGCATACATTTTCATACGGCTTTACTTTTCTGACAATATTTATCTTTGCTAGATGTTTTGAGAGGTCAGGGTTTAACAAAAAATTATAAAATTATAAACCCCAAATAAAATAGAATTATCTTTGTGCAATTCTTTGATAAATAAGACTAATTGAATATTATTAATAATAATATTATTTGTTTAAAGAAAAAATGCGTTTGCTGAGTCAAAAGCAAAATAATCATATATAGTATATATATGTTGACCTTACCTGGAATGCTTAACATACAAAGGTAACCAACATAAGGAGCTAGGCTTACTGTACTCTTATGTACAAATGATACATGCTTGGTCTATGAAAATTAAGTCAACTTAAGGAGGTGGTCAACTGTGGAGGTTCTACTGTATTTAACTTGAAATATTTTACATAGATGAACACCTGATACTAACAGCCTATAAAAATAGTGAACAGAAAAATTATTTAAAATAATAACTAACTTTGTCTTTTATCTTCATTTTTACAAGTAATTATGGTATAATTATTAAAAATAAATAAATTAGGTAATTCTAAAAGGAATACATGTTTATAAATAAACATTTTATATAATTTGAGACGTTTAAGTTTTGTTACATTAAATTAACCAATAGCAATTCAGTAAAGGTCTGATCATATCCAAATGAGTTAAAAACATGAAACAAAATCCTGAACAAAAGTATATGTTTGCTTCTCGTTTCTTAGATTTTATAGGAAGAATAACTACATTTTGGTCCTCCCAAAATAAAACATTATGTTATAAGAAAATATAGTCTAAAATTTTATATTGATTTTCATCTGTGAAATATTGATATGGAACAGAGAAGTCAAATTTTTTGCTAGAAATAAAATTAAGAATTAAAATTCTAATTTATATGCAATTTTATATAAACTTCATACCAAAAATGCTTTAATAAGAAAAATATAAACAGATACACAAAAATATTTTATTAAGAAAAATAATTTAGTTTAATTCAGAAGTTACTTAAAGGTTGTTTTTTCACAGTATGGCTTTAGGAAGAAAACATAAATAAGATAGAAAGAACACAGTAAGTATGAGAGACAGATGAACACAATTATAGACGTAAATATGTGTTTTTGGTAAACAAGGATATAAAAGATAATTTAATAAGAAAAATGTTATAGAATAAACTGTTGTTATACAAATGTCACTTTTTAAGAAAGCATGGTGTAGGACAAAGTATAAAGTTTAAGCACATTGTCAAAGGTCTCAGCAAGTCGTAAAAGTTGTATAAAGCAACAGTCCCCAACCTTTTGGCATCAAGGACAGGATTCATGGCAGACCATTTTTCCATGGATGTGGTAGGATAGGACAGGAGGCAGAGCTCAGGTGCTGAGGGGTTTTGAGCATGGGGTGTGGCTGTAAACACAGATGAGGCTTCTCTGGCTCTCTGCTCACCTCCTGCTGTGCAGCCGGTTCTTAACAGGCCATGGACTGGAACCTTGTTGGCACCAGGAGTGCAATTTCATGGAAGACAATTTTTCCATCAAAGATGAGTGGGAATGTACCTGGAGGGAATGAGACAGGAGGTAGAGCTCAGGTGATAAAGTCGTGAGGCCTTTTTTTTTTTTTTTTCTAACAGGACAGGGACCAATACCAACCTGTGGCCTAGGGATTGGGGACTGCAATCATAATAACAAAAAAAATTGAGGGTGATCAAGTTGATTATAGTGGGAAGGAAATGATTTATGTATTTCTAAAGATTAATATTTTATATTGAAAGTACATAAAGTACATACAGAACTGAGTTTGATTCCCTATGTTAGAACATGAAGATTTTCTTGAGTTAATGGTTTGCTGTTAGTAAAATTGCAAGGGATTTTTATTGTTTATTCCAAAATCTGTTACTTTTAATAGCTATCTTCTGAATTCCAGGTATTTTCTTTTTCTGTCACATTTATTCCTGAGATACATTTAATTTTCATAGTTTCAGATTGGTCATATTGTCCCATTCATTTAGAAAAGTAGTATCATATTTTAGGTAGAGTTTTGATCTTAAAGCTTCTCAGATTTATACCTCAGAAATCAATTTTTGCTGTATCTCATAGCATATGACTTTCACATCATGCCTTATAGCCAGTAGACATTTATCCCCATTAGAAAGGCTGAGTTGATAAAACACTCAACATTTTCATTAGTTTCTGCAACTTTTTTTCCCTCCAATTCTTACTCTTCTGCTGTGACCTAACAGTGAAAGAAAAGCTTTACCCTCCTTTCCTCCAGGGTAACTTCATTTGGTAATCTGGGATTTTCCTGATATGTCTGAATTGTCTTTTGTAACCAGGAAATTTAACATTCTTTTACTTTCTAAGAGTCTGTAATCCCCTGCTTTAGGTACTGGTTTTGTTGTTTAACTCCTACATAATATGAGTGTAATCTGGGTACACTGTCTTCTGTATTTATTTATATTAAAGTTCCTTTTTTCATCAAGGTTGACTTCCGGGTTATCTAAATGAGCTTCCCTTCAGGAGAAGTAACCGTATCATAGGAGGTTTTTCTTTATGTTTATGAGAACTGATCAAAAAATAATTAAAAAATCAATTTATGTTTTATCAAAATCATTTTCTGTATTGTGTTTATTAATGTTGTGATTACTTATAAAAACTGAGCTTTGTAAGGCTTAATAATTTATATCCATGTAACTTTCTATATTATTTGGGAATCTTGATTATCACTGGTGAAATTAATGACTACTATTTCACAGTAACATGTAATTCTTTTTTGATTATTTTAAAACCTTTTGACATTTCTGACAGACATCTCCAAGATCAAATGCTAAATTAAGTATTTATTTTTAACCCAAAATTAACCTTTAGAATTTTCTTGTTGGGTCCCTGGATAGCATGAAAGAATGTGTCTTTTATTTTGTAGAGAAACTAAATTATTAGGCTCATTAGATAAATTTGATGGGAAATATTGTCAGGTGATAAATGATACTGGTTTTTTTTATAACTTCATTTATGAGTAAGTTGTTGTTATGAATGCTTCAAAATTATGTAAATTAATAGAAATTTAATATATCAGTCATAATTTTGGTATGTTACATCTTTAAAGTTTTATTTGTATGAATATTATTGATGACTATTAAAGAATATGTTAAATTTATAAATGTGTGATGCTCTGGTGTGACACGGTCATTCATGATTCTAGTTGTTATCTTTAAATACTGTGTACTACAGATATAACTAAATTTACATCTTAATTGTAAATTTTCATCAGAGTTTTAACCATCTACTCTAAGTTTTTATCATCAAAATTATTTAATCAGTTTTTTGTTTGTTTGTTTGTTTGTTTTCAGATGGTGTCTCACTCTATTGCCCACAGGCTAGAGTGCGCTGGCATAATAGCTCACAGCAACCTCGAACTCTTGGGCTCCAAGGGATTCTCCTGCCTCAGCCTCCTGTCTCATTGCTCAGCTAGTTTTTCTATTTTTAGTAGAGACAGTCTCACTGTTGCTCAGGCTGGTCTCAAACTCCTAAGCTCAAGCAATTCACCTGCCTCAGCCTCCCAGAGTGCTGAGATTACAGGTATCAACTACCACACTCAGACGAAAATAGTTATTTTTGAAAAAATTTTTCTAAAAGCATCTGAAGTTAGATTCATGGAAAACACTTTAATGAGCACTCTCAAATACAAATCTCTGATAACTTTAGGATTAATGGACTAAATAAAAATTTCTAGAACTCTAATAAAGAGACAGAGATAGGTTAATGAAATTACTAATAAAGACCAATCAGAACAAAATTACAAAAGAATAAGTAAATAATGTTTTATAATTTTTTCTTGAAAGCATTTGGTAGTACTCTATTTAAATGATTTAAAGAAATGTTCTGTCTTAAGTTATCTATAACTTTACAAGAATTTAGTAAACAAAATGGAAGAAATTTTTCTACCTACTCGATTCCTCCAAAATTTGGAAACTAGCAACCTAGTTTAAAGAAAGAAAAGATTAATAAATTTCACCAAAATTAAAAACTATCTTTATGAAAGGCCATTGTCAATAAAGTAAAAGACATCACACAAGATGGAAAAGTGTTTGCTAATCATATGTCCATAAAGGAGGTAGTACTCAAAATATATAGATTACAACAATTCAACAGCAAAATTATAAATATCCCAGTTAACAAATGGGCATAAGACTTAAATAGAAATTTCTCTGAAGATACACAAATGGGCAAAAATCACACAAAAATGCTTGACATTATTAGCTAGTAGTAAAATGGAAATTAAGATAGCAGTTCATATTTATAGGGATGTATTTTTTAAAAAAATAGAAAAATGACAACTGGTGAAGATATGGAGAAAATGGAACCCTTACACATTGCAGTTATAATATATTGGGAATATAATATGATGCAATCACTGTGAAAACATAGATTAGCATTTCTTAAGAGTTATATCTAGAACTAACATATGTCCCAGCAATTCTTCTCTTAAGTGAAACAATGAAAGGAATTGGAAACAGATATTTAAGCAAATATATGTACACAGAAGACCTAGTAAAACCCATTACAATAGCCAAAAGGTGGGAAAAAATATTCATCAAAGAACAAGTGGCTAAAGAAAACACGGTATATAATGTGCAGTGGAATAATATTCAGCCATAAAATAAATGACATATTGATGTAGGCTACAGGGTGGATGAACCTCTTAACACTATGTTAAGGGAAATAAGGTAGTGGCAAAAGACCACATAGTGTATTTTTTCATTCATATGAAATGTGCAAAGTAGGTAAAGCCTATTGGTAATTGCCAGGGACTAGGGGAGGTAGGAATGAATGGTAAATGACTACTTAGTAGGTACAGTTTCCTTTTGGTGGTTGGAAAGGTTTTGGAATTTATAGCTGTGGTAGTTGTATCTTATAATATGAAGGTACCAAATACTACTGAATATTTAAATGATTCATTTTATACTGTGTGAATTTCATTTAAAGTAAAAAAAGGAAAATAACACTTAGCCAAGTGGCAGGTGAGAATGTTACTGGGCAAACAAGTTTGTGAAAAATGAGTCAAATTGTATATTTTGGATTTGAAGAATATCAAGATAGGTATTTTGGGATACCCAAGGAATTTTTAAAAATTTTTAAAAGTAATTTATTAATCTCTCAGCATATTTTTTGAGCAATTACATGTATTAAGTAAACTGTGCTAAGTCTGATATTAAATCAATTTATCACTTTTGGCCTTAATTAGGTTTGCATTACAGTGGAACCTCCATAGTTGACCACCTTCGTACACTGATGATACGAAGTTAAGTTTCGTAGACCTGACATGCACCACACGTATACTACGTAGGTACTGTAGTCCTACCTCCCTGTGTGGACCACTTCTGTATATTGATCAGTTTGTTAGAATCCATTGGGTGGTCAACTTGCAGAGGTTCTACTAGTATAAATGAAAGACAATATTGAACATGTAAATGTATTTGTGATTTAGGTTATGCAAGAAACATAGAGGATTTTACAACATCTTGTATCTGAAAGAGACTTGAGAAGTGGTTTCTGAACAAGCCATGCTATCTTAGTCTGAAGGACTGACTCAGTGTAGATAGTGGGTAGTGAGAGATTTGAAAGAGATGAGAAAAGAAAGAACAGAGCCAATGGTCTGAATTATAAGAAACTACAGTGAATTTTTGAATATTGAAAATAATCAGAATTAAGAATTGAAAGGGAACAAAAAGAAAGTGTTTCAGGCAGCAATTGCTACATTGATGTTTGTTTGTAAATATTTCCACATGTATACTTCATTAGGTATATTAGATGACGTATACATGTATACTTCACTACTATCAAATTAATTAAATGGAATATATTAGAAATATTAATATAATTGTAGTTACTAAACTTAGCCCTTAATCAGGAATTTATTATATAACACATTTTCTATATATAGTATTTTATACATCTCCGTCTACAGTCCATACATAGAATCCATATGAATGAGAGAGTGTACATAACAAAATACTACTTGCAAATGCAGTCTTTGATGTTAAACTTATAAAACTAATCAGGAGATAACAGAATAAAGCATTTTTCTTATTTTAATTTTCTCTGATAGTACCTGTAGATTAGTTAGTGTCTGTCTAGACACCTTGCTTAAAAGGATTTAGGAAATTGTTTGCCAGATGTGGTGGCTCACACTCTGGTCGGCTGAGGCAGGTAGATTTGTTGCGCTCAAGAGTTGGAGACCAGCCTTTTTTTTTTTACAAAAAAAAAAAGTAAAATTAACCAGGCATGGTGGCTTATGCCTGTAGTCCCAACTACTTGGGCAGTTGAGACAGGAATATCATTTAAACTCAGGAGTTCTAGGTTGCTGTGAACTATGTTGATGCCACAGCACTACCAGGGGTCCTCAAACTGTGGCCCGCGGGCCACCTGAGGTGGTGTGATTGTATTTGTTCCCATTTTTTTTTTCTTACTTCAAAATAAGATATGTGCAGTGTGCATAGGAATTTGTCATAGTTTTTTTTTTTTTTTTTTTTTTTTTAACTATAGTCCGGCCCTCCAAAGGTCTGAGGTGAATTGGCCCCCTGTTTAAAAAGTTTGAGGACGCCTGCAAGCAACAGAGTGAGACTGTCTCAAAAAAAAAAAAAAAAGGAAGAGGAACTTCTTTTATTTTTTATTTTATTTTTTTGTAGAGACAGAGTTTCACTTTATGGCCCTCAGTAGAGTGCCATGGCATCACACAGCTCACAGCAACCTCCAGCTCCTGGGCTTAAGCGATTCTCTTGCCTCAGCCTCCCAAGTAGCTGGGACTACAGGTGCCCACCACAGCGCCCGGCTATTTTTTGGTTGCAGTTCTGCCGGGGCCAGGTTTGAACCCGCCACCCTCGGTACATGGGGCCGGCGCCCTACCAACTGAGCCACAGGTGCTGCCCCGGAACTTCTTAAATAGATTTTATTTATCAGATATTTTAAGGAGGGCTGCATTCTGTTTGAGTTTTTGTTTTGCTGTATTTTTATTAATAATAATATCACAGTAAGTTAGATTAAATGTAATTTTGCATAGTTCTCTTTAATGATCATGAATTGAAATTAAAAAGCGAACTTTGACAGAATCAATGTGTTAAGTTTAATTGAAGTTGCTGGTATTATGATCTTGGCACTGTACAGATTGATACCATTTCCTAAGATGAAAGAGAAAAAACAGTAACTGTAACCTGGTTTAGCAGTTGTCTTTATGTAACTGAATAGTAATATATACTATTTATAGTAAATTTGATAAGTTCCTTGTGATACAGATATGAATCACATACATTAAAAAAGACAGTACTGCAACGGACTGCTCAGTCGGTGGCCTGTCCTTCAGGTCCCTGTTCGAGGCGCCACCTGCAACGGGCCGCTCAGTCGGTGGGTTTCAGTCCGAGGGAGTGCAGGGAGAAGGAACGAGGAAAGTTGAGAGGTCGGCGCAGGAAAAATGACAGACTGCCACACAGCATGTGATGAAGGAAGCAGCTGTGAATTTATTGGGTATACATGTTGGTATTTATACATTTTTACAGAGCTTACATAATGCAATCTTTTTGCTTACGTGCGCGGGTTATCTTTGCGTTTACAAGTGTGATTTATCATGTTATGTTTTAATGTTCCGCTTCCGGAGGGTGGCGGTTATTAGTCAACTCTGCCCGCTTTCTCCTATCTCAGTTTCTTATTATTTTTTTAGAATAGCTTGACATCTTCTTTATGTTAATGCTTGACTAATTTTACATTTACTATTTGATCTTATTGTTATTGATAATTATAATTTTGATTTAGAGTAAATTCCTTGACAAGTATTATTTTTCCTATTGATTTTTATTATGCGTGACAGTTGGTGAAACAAGATGTTCTGAACAGGACTTTATGGTGGGTGGATGTGTTTTAGTGACTTTGTAACTTATGTAGATAATTTGTATTTCATGTCCTTGGGCTTATCGTCTTAGCTCACTGGTGGGAAAACATCTTTATGTGTTCATTGTTGGTGTCACTGAGTTTAGCAGCTCACAAGGCTGTGCTCTATCTGGATTAGTAGTGCATTGTGCTCATTCTTAGGAAAGCACATATTGACAATTTATTAGAACAAACAGACTTCTGGTACAGGATGACAAACACATGAGTAGACGCCACAATCTTTAAACTTAAGCGGGTAACTGAGCATGCTAGGCAACATTTCTGATGCTGTGCATACTGGGGGCGCTGGGGGCAAAGCTCCGGGGAGCACAAACCACCTTCCCGTCATTCTGTAACGCGGACAGCACTGCCTCACTACGGCTATATGCCGTGGGTGCGGCATTTCCCCCTTTTTTGTTTTTAAACCGCAGTTCAAAGACTTCTTGGCGTATAGAGTTAATAGAGGAAAACAGATACTGTATGAGACATGGTAACAACAATACAACACAAAATGACAAACAATTAATAATGGTTATGAGCACAATATACTGGATCCAGTTAAGAGGATTGAGTGCTTTAAACCCATTAGTTAAAGATTGAGTTAATGTATTAAGAGAAGTTACTGGCAAGTGAGCTTGACTTAGGGCTGTAATATCTTGTTGTAAGCTGTGTAAATTATGTGTTATATTATTGTCTCTCTAGACACTTTGAAGATGTGCTTGTACTTTGTTCCATGAGTTAGATACATTATATGGTAAAGGTGTAATGTAAATGGCTTGAAATGCTGAGTGACATTTTGTTTGTAGTTTCTGTTGTATGTACTTAATGTTCTGACCTAAAGTTAAGACTACCTTTTTTAACACATTTAATTTAGTTTTAAGCTTATTATCCATATTAGCTTGTGTCATTAATGTTAAAGTTATATTATTGCTAAGAGTATTGACATAGTATGTTGTATGCATTTGTTGCATTAAAGCTGTAGTAGCTACAGCAAAAGTAGTGATTATAGAAATTAAAGCTGCAATGCCTAAAATTAAAGTTGTCACAAATTTCTTAGGTCTAATTAATTCATTAAGTGTTTTTAACACTTGTAATGCTGTATTATCATACTATGGATTGTTTTGTAGATTTACAGGTAACATTACATAAGAAGGTTTTTTTATAATTAACATAACATTTACTTGTTTATCATGTTGAATATTAAAGGACGCAATACAATTAGTTATTTTTACAAGTTAAAAGATTTTAAAGGAAATACATAGTTAACTGGATCACATGTAAATTCTTTCATAAATTCTCTTTTATGAGTTTCATTTAACCTGCACAGACCATTTACAAACATTCTAAACTTTCTTGAACTTTTGCCCTGCCTTTTACTTTCTTACATAACTATTCTGTTTCAGGACAAAATTTATCACACAAGATTCTTTCTTTACACAATGTTATTCTCCTTTCTGTTTAATTTCTCTTACTCTCAAAAACTCACTTTCCACCAAACAGGATCCTAGTTTACTATGAAGTCACTTATTCACTCAGCTAAACTGATAATTAGAAGGTTTAAAAGGCAAGAATTTTATCCGTTGACAAAGATTCAGTTTGTAAAAATATTTTTTTTATTTATACAAATTACTAGTGGCAAAGGGCCAATAATAATGGTTCTAAATCTCACCCTTGGGATTTCGTCAGTGCTGTTGTCTGGGGGCTGTAACACTTGGGAGGCAGGCCCGTCCCACGAAGGGCAGGGGGGCCCCCAGCTTCCTTTTTTGCTGGGCTTTTTCAGCTGTCTTGGAGCCAGTGGAAATGCGCCCGGTGGTTTTGTTTGCTATCGGCGAGTGTACTTTCATTTTCTCCAAGCGGCGGGTGAGATCTTGCAGCGGCCGCTGGCGTCTTCTTCTGCGTTGTCTTTTCTGAATCCGAGTTAACTATTTCTGGAATAACTTCAAAGTTTTTAGTATAATTTGAACTTCTACTAATTGTAATTCCAACCGTTCCAGGTAAAAGTTGCCTTTTCATTGCAGTGGGGATTAAAGTAACACCGTCCTATTTGGATAATAAGACATTCTTTTCATTTGTTAAATTTAAACCTGCACTTTCAGGAGTGCCTCGTGAAAGGTCATGAATAGTAAATTCAGGGGCTTGAGGATTCAATGTAGATAAAGGCTGTGTGTTACAAGCTACAGCCTGCTCTCCCTTGGGGCCTGGGCTGGGAGAATGCCCCTTATCTAGTTTTTTGATCTCTGTACGTCCTGATCCTCAGGATCAGTGTCTCCCTTGTTATTTAAGGGGGTTCCATTCTTATGAAATTTTGATTTACATTCATTTCTCTAATGTCGCCCCTTCTTACAACAAGGGCATAAGCCGGGCGGTTCCCCCCTCGGCTTATTGGCATGGGACTGTTTACAGTCCTTCTGCATGTGACCTGGCTTGCCACAATTGTAGTAAGTGTCAGCAGGAGCTCTCGGCCCCTTACCTCCCTTATTGAAGGTATTTTTAATATAGGCGCTGAATTTCTGTCCTTGCATTGCTGCAGCATAGGCCATATCTTGGACTATCGCTGGTGAGGCATCCATGCATGTTTTAATATCTTTGGTTAATGCGTGCCCCATGGTACCTGCTGATTGCTCACACTTAACCAGTCAGCCTTTACCGGCGGGACTGCAGTTCCCTGGTGAGAGCCGCCCTCAACCTTGAAAAAGAAAGAAAGAGAGAGAAGATTACCTGTCCTTCAGGTCCCTGTTCGAGGCGCCACCTGCAACGGACCGCTCAGTCGGTGGCCTGTCCTTCAGGTCCCTGTTCGAGGCGCCACCTGCAACGGGCCGCTCAGTCGGTGGGTTTCAGTCCGAGGGAGTGCAGGGAGAAGGAACGAGGAAAGTTGAGAGGTCGGCGCAGGAAAAATGACAGACTGCCACACAGCATGTGATGAAGGAAGCAGCTGTGAATTTATTGGGTATACATGTTGGTATTTATACATTTTTACAGAGCTTACATAATGCAATCTTTTTGCTTACGTGCGCGGGTTATCTTTGCGTTTACAAGTGTGATTTATCATGTTATGTTTTAACGTTCCGCTTCCGGAGGGTGGCGGTTATTAGTCAACTCTGCCCGCTTTCTCCTATCTCAGTTTCTTATTATTTTTTTAGAACAGCTTGACATCTTCTTTATGTTAATGCTTGACTAATTTTACATTTACTATTTGATCTTATTGTTATTGATAATTATAATTTTGATTTAGAGTAAATTCCTTGACAAGTATTATTTTTCCTATTGATTTTTATTATGCGTGACAGTTGGTGAAACAAGATGTTCTGAACAGGACTTTATGGTGGGTGGATGTGTTTTAGTGACTTTGTAACTTATGTAGATAATTTGTATTTCATGTCCTTGGGCTTATCGTCTTAGCTCACTGGTGGGA